>NC_088863.1:2666279-2813101 GCF_032884065.1 Artemia franciscana
TAGATACGTGATCGACATAACCGTAAAGGATCTGCTCTCTTTGGGAGAGTTGGGGGGGGGTAATTCGAAAAAAATAGAAAAAAGAGGTATATTTAACTTACGAACGAGTGATTGGATCTTAATGAAATTTGATATTTAGAAGGGCTTCGTAACTCAGACCTCTTATTTCAAATCTTGACCGGATTCAGTGTAGTTGGGGGGGGGGACTGGAAATCTTGGAAAACGCTTAGAGTGGAGAAATCAGGATGAAACTTAGTGGGAAGAATAAGCACAAGTCCTAAATACGTGATTGACATAACTAGACCGGATTCAATCTCTTTTGGGGAGTTGGGGGGGGGCCTAATTCGGTAATTCGGAAAAATTAAAAAAAATGATGCATTTTTAACATACGAACGGGTTATTGGATTCTAAGGAAATTGGATTTTTGGAACGACCTTGTGTCTCAGAGCTTTTGTTTTAAACCCTGACCGGATCTGGTGACATTGGGGGGAGCTGGAGGAAGAAACGAGAAATCTTGGAAAACGCTAGAGTGGAGAGATCGTGATGATACTTGGTGGGAAGAATAAGCACAAGTTTTAGATACATGATTGAAATAACCAGGCCTGATTGTCTCTCTTGGGGGGAGGGGGGGGGGGTTAATTCGGAAAAAATAGAAAAAATGAGGTATTTTTAACTTACGAACGGGTGATAAGAAATTTGATATCTAGAAAAGTCTTGTGCTTTAGGGCTCTTATTTAAAATTCCGACCAGATCCGGTGACATTGGGGGGATTTGGAGGGGGAAACCGGAAATCTTGGAAAACGTGAAAATTGAGGTATCCATCTTAAGAATGGGTTATCGGATCTTAATGAAAGTTGATATATAGAAAGATTTTATGTCTTAGATGCTCCATTTTCAGTTCGAATTGGATCGGGGGACATAGGAGGATGGAGAGGGAAACAAAAATCTTTGAAACTGGAAATTTTGGAAAACGCTTAGAGTGGAGAGATCGGGATGAAACTTGATGGGAAGAATAAGCACAAGTTCTAGATACACTGTTGAAATTACTCGACCGGATCCGATTTCTTCGGGGGAGTTGGGGGGGGGGGGGGGGTCCAGCGCTTTGGCGAGTACGGTGCTTCTGCACGGGCTACGAAAAATTAGAAAAATGAGGTATTTTTAACTTACGAACGGGTGATTGGATCTTGATGAAATTTGATGTTTTGAAGGACCTCATGTTTCAGAGCTCTCATTTTAAATTTCGACCGTAATGGGTGATATTTGGGGGAGTTGGAGGGGGAAACAGGAAATCTTGGAAAACGCTTAGAGTGGATTGATCGGGATGAAACTTGGTGGCAAGAATAAGCTTATGTCCTAAATACGTGACTGACATAAGCGGACTGAATCTGCTCTCTTTGGGGGAATGGGGGGGGGGGCGTTAATTCAGAAAAATTGAGGTATTTTTAACTTACGAACGGGTGACCGGATCCTAATGAAATTGGATTGATCGGGATGAAACTTGATGGCAAGAATAAGCTCATGTCCTAAATACGTGACTGACATAAACGGACTGAATCTGCTCTCTTTGGGGGAGTTGGGGGGGGGGGTGTTAATTCAGAAAAATTTAGGTATTTTTAACTTACGAACGGGTGACCGGATCCTAATGAAATTTGATATTTAGAAGGAATTCATGTCTCAGAGGTCTTATTTGAAATCTGGTCAGGTCTGGTTACATTGGAGGGGGGGGGGGAGGGGAAAATTGTAAATCTTGGAGAACGCTGAAAGTGGAGAGATCGGGATGAAAGATGGTGGGTAGAATAAGCAAATGTCGTAAATACATGTTACGTGGGAAGTTAGGGGGGTCCCGTGCTTCGACGAGTTTTGTGCTTCTGGACGTGCTAGGACGGTAAAGATTGATAGGCGTTTCAGGGACCTGCACAAATTGACTTGATAAAGCCGTCTACCCTGATTCGACCATCTGGGGGGTTGAAGGGAGAGGAAAAATTAGAATTAGGATCTTAATGAATTTTGATATTTAGAAGGACCTCGTGTCTCAGAGCTCTTATTTTAAATTCTGACCGGAATTAGCCTCTGATTTTCCTTATAAATCAATCTATTGATTCTTAGAATTTTGCTAGAGCTCATGCCATATGAGCTCTTGGCTCTTCCGACCTGGTCACAAGTGCCATATGAGCTCTTAGCTCTTGTTTTGTATAACGGGTTTTCAATTTATGAATAAATAATTAAGGAATATTTGTGGTCCCAATGCTTCAAGTTTAATTTTCTTATTTTATATTTTACATTTATTCTTTTTCTTGCTATATTTTATAGTCTTTATGTGTGAGTAACGCTTACAAAATTTTTTTAATTTCCTCAGTTGCCATTTTTGGTTCATGTTACATCAAGGTAAAGTGTTGATTAAATGGAAACTTAGCTTCAGCAGAAAGACTTCCATGTCTGTTAGGTTTTTGCTTTAGATAGCTTTTATTTTGATATTTGATTTAACATTTAACAATAATTGTTGAATTTTGGCTGCTTATCTTCAAAAATACCCAACTTCATATATACCTGCTATGCAGCGGTAATAATAATAATAATAATAAAAAAACAGAAACAAAATAAAACGTCACACCAAAAGTGTCACTTGCGAGGGGTGTGTTGCTAAAAAAAGAAGAAAAATGACAACATATATACGATATAAGGAGTTGGAGGGTGAAATCGTGTACCGAAAAATATACTGACATAGATATTTCACTCACACTAAAACTATATAATATCAGGATCCCGATACAAAAATATTTATAAATTTAACAATAATTACATACAATTCACTAATAGATAAGTTTTTTTTCAATGCATTATTATCATTTTTATTTCAATTCAATCTCGATCTGTTTCGAAGGTATACCTGCTAAGCAACCCCACACATAGCTCAGATTTAGATTGAATAGTGCGCAATTCCTAATTACTTGGGCTCAGCTTATTCTAGTAGCGAATAGTTTTTGATAATAAAGGGTAAAAAAAATAAATAATAATATGTTAAAAAAACGTTTAAATAGTACTTCAAATGACAATTTAGCGATAATCGTTCCCTTAAACCTCGAAAACTAATTTAGCACATTTTTATCCAGGTGCTTAATACTTGAGTACAAATTTGGAAGTACTTAAATAATAAACCACAGATTTGGAGTAGTTGCTAAAGTATAGGTTCTCTAATTCCTTATTTGTCTTAAAAAACTCATTAGGCATTCTTTGCTACCAACTTGTTTGTTTCATTGACAGGTGATTCTTTGCACTTATTTTATGAAACACAGGGCCCAAAATAATCACATCTGCTTCAACTCGCATTGATTAGTTTACCAGATATTTCATATATTAAGCGTCACAGGGGCTTTTATCTAGCTCGATAACCCCAACTTCCCCAGAAGTAATCACCCATGTATAAATACCTTTAGGCTTCTTTTCAGCTATAATGCAGGGGTCCGGCTTATTCCTCCCCTCCCTGGAAAAGTTCCCCAATTTAAGATTAAGAAGCCTAAAGGAAATTAAAACTAATAAAAAGAGTGAAGAAAAGTGTGGATTATGGAAATGTTAACCGTATTCCCAAACACATGTAGAATATATATATGCTAGAATAAACTATGTATATATATATATATATATATATATATATATATATATATATATATATATATATATATATATATATATATATATATATATATATATATATAAATATATATAAATATATATAAATATATATATATATATATATATATATATATATATGTATATATATATATAAATATATATAAATATATATATATATATATATATATATATATATATATATATATATATGTATATATATATATATATATATATATGTATATATATATATATGTATATATATATATATATATGTATATATATATATATATATATATATATATATATATGTATATATATATATATATATATATATATATATATATATATATATATATATATATATATATATATATATATTATATATATATATATATATATATATATATATATATATATATATATATATATATATATATATATATATATATATTATATATATATATATATATATATATATATATATATATATATATATATATATATATATATATATATATATCCCTCCGTGGAAAATTCCCCCATTTAAAACTGAGAAGCCAAAAGGAAATTAAAACTCATAAAAAGAGTGAAGAAAAGTATGGATTATGGAAATGTTACCCGTATTCCCAAACACATGTAGAATATATATATGCTAGAATATACTATGTATATACATATACTAGCTGTTGGGGTGGCACTTCGCGCCACCCCCAAGCCCCCCCCCGCGCGCGTAAGTTGTTACGCGCCATATTAGTTACGCCCCATTGTAGTTGTGTCCCTGTGTCCCACCTGTGAATATAGATAGATATATATATGTTTTTAATTACGTAAAACTTGCGTATATACAACATTCTTCGCTGTCCCATTGTCTGTGCTTATAAATAGATTGTCAGGTTTACCGACTCTTGAACATGCAACATATAATTGTCCATGGGAAAAACAATCCGTATTCAGATCTATACCTCATTATTCTAATGATTGCCCTTGAGCTTTGTTGATGGTGATTGCTAATCGAATATTCCCTGTGTCCCCGTCGTCATTTATATATACCCCTTATGCCCCCCGGCTTCCCCGTTGTAGTTTTGTCCCTTTGTCCCGGTCGTCATTTATATTTCCTGTGTCCCGGTGTCCCAGTCTGTAATTTCGCTTTGAGTGTCCCGGTGTCCCGGTCGTCATTTGTGTCCGGTGTCCCTGTCTGTAATTTCATCAGTCGACAAACATGACTTCAGTCGACAAACAACTTCATGACGGAATAATGCTCAATCCTCATAATGACGTCAGTCGACAAACATGACGTCAGTCGACACACAAACATGACGTCAGTCGACAGACACACAAACAAACAACTTATTTTTATATATATAGATAGGTAGATATATATATCTATATTTATTTATTTATTTATTAATCTATTTTCTTTATTTCCCTCAAAAAATGAGGAGTACGCTACAATATAATATAAAGAAAAGACAAATGATAACACTTACAATCAAAACCTATCAAATATTGATCAAATACTTAAAAAGAGAAAAAAAAAAATCATGAAGCCTATAAATCATGAAGAGCCAGAACTGTTACTAAAAAACGGAAATAAATTGTGGCCTAAAAGGTTAATTTTCGTCTTATCTTTAAAATTTTTTATATTTTTTCTTTATACAGACTACAGGATCCTTCACATTAAGCTTTAAAACAATCTCCGCGTTATTAAAAGAAAGGGGGAAACCAAGTAAAAATTTCCAAAATTTAAAATAAGAAACTTTAATGGGCGAAAGATCGGAAGGTCTGAAATTTCGGAAGAGGAGGGACGGGAACAATACGTGAGGCAGAGCAACAGTGCTATAAATACGACCAAGGACGTCCCGACGGTAAAGACTCCGAAAACGAATTAAAAGACCAAATGCCTTGCGTAGTTTCATCTGAACATGCTGAACCAGGACTGGTTTAAAATCTCTTTTCGAAGCAGCATAAGGTAATCCCAAATAAGTGACTATTGGCGACGACTGAAAAATAACACCATTGCCGCAATCGAGCGCCGCCCTGACATTATCCTCTAAACAATTTACAACAAAAAATTGACGTTTTTCAAAACTGATAGAAAGGCCCACACCTTTTAAACAATTATTCAAAATATTAAAATTAGAAACAAGACTAGACTTGGACCGGCTTAGAAGGATAATGTCATCAGCATATGCAATGTAAGACAGATTTCGAGATAATGAAACAAAAGAGCAGGAAAGAGAACTAAGGGCAGTAGCTAAACATGAATTGAATATATAAGGAGAAATAATTCCTCCTTGTCTAATTCCTCTACCCACTTGAATTAATTTTGACTGAGATGAAGACGAACTCGGACAAATACGGATCTTTAATCCAGAATACCAAGAGCGAAGGACTCGTATGACAGCTAGGGGGAATCCAGAATGGATTAAAGTGAGCAGAGCAGATGCATGAGAAATGTTATCAAAGGCCCCTTTGATATCAATCAAGAGGGCGTATAGCGGTTGACCAGAGATTATCGCTTCTTCAATAACCTTGCTGAAAGATGCATGGGCGTGGTCACATCCCAAACCTCTGTTGAAACCAACTTGATTAGAACCAGTGTCAAGAATTTCAACAAGATCCTTCAAACACAACTCAAACACTTTCCCAATCATAGAACCCCTAGTAATTGGCCTCCAGGAACTACAAGATGACAAGTCTTTTTTCCCGCTCTTAGGAATAGGCGTAACCATGCCAACATAGAATGACGATGGTACTAAATCAGTAATAAGTAAAAGGTTGAAAAATGCTAGTAGAGTAATAAGAAAAGAAGAAGGAGCAAGTTTGAGGTGATTAGCAAATACGCCATCATGATCCTTAGCCGACTGCGCCTTTAACGTTTTGATTGCTCCACGTAACATATCCTCAGAAATCCTGTAATCAGTTGAAAAATTCTTCAACCTTTCATCTAATTGCAACACGACACTGTTGTGTAGAATCGTGTAGAATCGTACGAAGTCGACAACTTAGAAAAATAATTTTCCAACTCTTATAGCGATGGTGTGGAATTAGTATCAGGCATGTTAGTCCGCCTATTGCCTCGGAGAACATTCCAAAGGAGATTCTTATCCTTCTCGTTATTAATGTTTGAAGAAGCTTCTTCTATGACCAGGTTATTATGACGACGGAGCTCCGCTTGGAATTCGGCCTTTCTCTTTTTCATTAGCAAAAAAGCTGGATGCGATTCTCTAGGCTTACCAAGCGCCCGCCATTCCCAATACGCTTGTTTTGCCACCTTATTAGAATTTACCAAAAAAGGATTGAGGCTCCAAAAAGGTATCTGCGCGCCCAATCTTATCCTATTAGTAGGAAAAACTGCCGCAGCACCATACTTTAAGCAATGGATTAATTCAAAATAAAGACAATTAATAGTCAAAGAAGGATTACTGTCCATTGAATCCAAACTATTAGGGATAAAAACTTTATCAATTAAAGTCCCAACTCTTACTTGGTAAAGCGGTCGAAAATTTGGATTCCAATCAACCCGATCAAAAAATTTAGGAAGCTTATTACCAGAAAAACGAACTGGGGAAGGACGAGAAACCAAAGGGGGTAAAAGGAACTGAAGCGGCGTGTGGTCACTAACGGGGAAATCTTCGATTACAATAACCACAGGCAAAGGATCACTTAGGTTAGAAGAAAAAACATGATCAATATTAGTTGTACTACCACTCCAATGAATATAAGTAAAATCCTGGGACTTCGGTAAAACAGAAAAATTAGGAAGACAAGAAGATAAAATTGTACCCCTTTCATTTGCTATATTTGGATCACAGTTAAAATCACCTAAAATATAAGTACGCAAATTTGACTGTAAACTAGAGACAAAACGACTAAGATTAAAACAGTATTGAGTAAACGCATCAAAAGAAATATCATCACGGTAATCAGTCGGAAAATAACAGTTAATTTAAACTACGTTTGAAAAACTACAAGCTAGAAAATTTGTATCAATTGCTAGAAAAGTTGCATTAAGAGACTTGGGTGAAATAGTAGATAAACCACCGGAGGGACGCCCACCAGTCGGTGTAGCGGGAACAGCAAAAATATCTTGCTGAGTAGACAAACTAGAAAGCAGATTCAACGAATGATCAAGGAGGTGGTGTTCCTGAAGACATAATAACGATGATTTTTCATTAAAAAACTATGAAGTACAGGTGATTTCCCTAACACACCATTTGAATTAAAGGACGTAAAACGAAGTAATACATTCGTTTACAATTTTTTTTTAAAATCGGACACCTAAACCTGTAAACTGGATGATCATTCGAGCCACAACAGACATGGGGAGTCTTTAGTCGAAATGTGATTACCGCTACACCGGGCACATTTGAAACATTCAGATTTACATTGATTTTGAACATGGTTAAAACTTTGACATTTAAAACAACGCCTAGGCTGAATACGATCACGTTCCACTCGGAAAAGCTTATAACCGAATTTGATGCCATGTGTGATGTAACAATGCAGGTATTCTTCTGTTTGAAAAATAACTCTTACAGTTTGCGATTTTCCTAGCCGATTAAACTCGATTATACCCGGAAAGTCCAATGCGTAGGCACCAACATCAAAATCAATGTCCACACTCCTGAAAATTCCAAAAAATTGCCGAGGCTTGGAAGTTATTATGCTTTCAGGAAAATTTACCTTTAGATCACAACTGAGCTTCGATGCATCTTGACATGGTACTGATACCATAACACTATCCTTAGTCGCTTTAGCATAACGAATATTTGCACACCCTGTCTTATCAAATTCTTTCTTGTGGCAGACAGGATCCTTCATTAGGAGAGCGGTGGGTTTTTTATCACTATGGTCTCTAATGGGACAGTCTTTAGTGGGAGAGGTGGCCATTCATGGCGGGGCACAGTGAGGGGATTGAGATCAAGATCATTGCCAGGCGTTATTTTTTTCTCTAAATTAGATTCGATACGCTCAATAGAAGAAAGTGTTTTTTCAAGCTTTCGGGAATAGTCATAAACAAGTTTATCAAGCCGGACGCTGATGTCAGGCTTTAATACTGGACATTCATTAAAGCTCCTTGGGACGATTACAGGCCATATAAACTATTTCGAATCAAGTTCTAAGATAACACGCATTATGTCCGAGGCAGTAGTCTTTTCAGCTGTTTTTCCTCTCCTTTCTTGCAATCTACCTGCTTTACGACACAGACATGCGAGCAGCGTTTTTTGCTACATTCAACTCCTCTAAACGATAGAATCCTGCTATTGCGTTAGATATTTCATCAACATTTATTCCTGCTTTCAACGAATCAAGAGAAAAGAATAATATCGAATTAACTACGACATGCGAAATTCCTGTCTCTGACACAAAAGTCTTATCAAAATCACATGCATTGACTGGCTGGCTTGTGACGTCAGTTGTATTGTCACTTGAAATTACTTCAGTGGAATGGTTATTTGGTGTTGAAATAGACTGGATTGACAGGTCCACACTTCGACTGCATGAATTTTCAGCTACAAAATTAGTATTAGCAGGGATGGATTTTTGACTGCTAATTATTGGGGATATACAGGGATTATTATTAGAGTTGCAAGATTCATGAATTTCATCGTTATTTGAACAGATTAAGCAAATCCAATTCGGTTTTTCTTTACGCTCAATTGGGGAAATGCCTGCACACTGTGGGTGAAACATCTCGAGACATTTTGTGCATTGCAGGGTGATCCCCTTGCCACAAGATCTACCACAACCAGGACAAATAAATATTGACATTTCTCACTCCATAGGTCTGGGGTAAATAAGCAAGGCCAAAAAAAAAAAAAAAAAAAAAAAAAATCGCCTTTAGTGCTCCATTAAGCTTATAATGCAATAAAATCCTTCAGCTTAAATTTGCAACATAGCACGTCTATGCGGTACGGACACTCAGATCTTCAAAGCCAAAGGGGTGTGTGACTATCCCCCGTTAACAGAATATAGTCGAGCGAAAAATGAATTTATTCAATTCAGATCAAATCAGATACACTAATCCGCTCATATAGTTATATAAATTTAGTCACACTAAAGTAGACCGGTTTTACTCACAGTTCATAAATATCCAATTCAAACTAGCCAAAATAACCGATTGCTGTTGTGTCACAGAAATTGAATACGAGCTGTAAGTAAGGAGTGACTCGGGCCAATAGTAAACAAAACCGTATAGAAAGAAACTTTGATTAATACGTAAAAAAATTGTTTTTTAATGCTGATTCTAAATATATGAAATACATTAAGTTTTATGTTAGATATTAAACGTCACGAGCCTTAGATAATATACCTGATTGTTGAAAAATGGAGAAAACAGCCCCAATAATGCAAGTGATCTTAGTAAAAAGTAATCACACCAATAGATTAAGTTCATCAGAGAACCCTATTGTGGAGGTTTCAAGCTCCTATCTTCAAAAACGTGGAATTTCGCATTTTTCGCAGAAGAAAGATGACGCATCTGTGTCTGTTAGTTTTTTTTTCAGGGTTGATCGTATCGAACTGATGGTTCTAGAAGATAGGGAGAGGGCATATTCGTATGGAAGTTAAAAATTCTGGATCCTTTCAAAGTGACCAAACAGATTGTGCCACGGAAAAATGACTTTTACTGTCATTTTGTGACAACAAACTATGATTTTGCCTTATGGAGGACCAACTTGCTATCAATTATAAATTCTGAGATAGCTAATTGAATTTATAAGTATAAAGACTACATATTAGGCTTCACAGTTGCGGAGAAAGTAATACCACACAGTTTCAGATTTGTTGCTGAAAAGTAAAATGGATAAGTGAAGTAACTTCAGCCGTGCCAAATACTTTTGTGAATAGGGCTTGAGGACCTTTTTAACACTTTCCTTACTTAAAGAATTTCTTGCTTATTTGGAATAAGGAGCTCTGTTGGTTTTAAATTTGCTTGGTTCTGATCTTAGAGTTTGACTCCTTGCTATTTAAATTAAATTAAATAGTGGACGCTTTCTCGATTATCTGCCATATCAGTATGTAAAAACGACCAATCAGCTGGTAAAATCCCCCCCCTCCGACGTTTTGACTAGTAACGCCTCTAGTCAGTACCATACCAGGTCCAGGGGAAGCAACTGCTCGTGCCCAAGTTCCAGCCTGTTATTTCTGTGCATTCTAACATAGGACAACTCTTCTACAGTCGCCACTAATTTCATATGTCTCAAATTATTTTCTTAGCCTATATTTTACCCTGCTATGATAACTTAACTCCCCAAAACACGAAAAAAGAATTAAAATCAACAAAATATAAAAATATATATTGTAGGAGGATATTCTATATCACACATTCTGCCTGTATTTGGGAATTTAAATAGAAATTTCCAAAATTCGGTTTTTTTCTTCATTAATTTATTTGACATACTAACTTTTTGACTGCTTAATTTTGCATGTGTGGGGAGTTTTTCAGGAAAAATCACACAAGATTGTGCACTGTAAATTTTGTAATGTGCTTCTAACGAATATCTTTGTCTTTTAATGGCTATCTCTTATTTTACTTTTGTTATTTACATATAGATTCATTTGTCACTGATCCTAAGGGAAAACAAATGTGTCTGTTGAAAGTTACATGCTTTTTTTTTTTTAGAAGCTTTCTATTTTAGCAACAGCTACTCTGTAATATAACACTATTGAAAAATATTCATTATGCTATTCATTATGCCAGATTTGTCTCTCACTCACACGGACTATCTGTTTTGGCTTTTTCTACAGTTAGCCATGGTACGTGATTGTAATTCAAAACTAACGAACTCCGTTGATTTTGAATCAAAATCAAGTTGTTGCGGCCATCAAGTCATGGCTAATTGTAGGAAAAGCCAAGACACATAGCCTGAGTGAGTGAGAGGCAAATCTGGCATAACGCAAAAATGGCATAGTGTGAAAATAATGTGAATCTAAAAATATTAAGATTAGATCTAACTTATTCTTCAATTTTTGGAATATAAATTCTACTTTACTCTAGTTTCAAAACTCTACAATTTATTTTATCAAATTTGTACATTTAAGTGTCAGTTCTGGTTTTAATCACTAGCATTTGCTGTCTCTTATCAGGTTGTTATTGTTTTAATTTTCTCATTAGCAATGCTTTATAGTTTCTGTATTTCTAGATATCCAATTCGTCTGCAATTGATCTTCATACAGCATTGGAAGCAACAAAGGGTGCTGAGCAAATGCAAGAATTATCGATTATGGACAATCCGGATGTTGTTGATAAACGAATAATAGAAACAGATACAACGGTAAAGGATGATATTTTATGCACTACTCCCGAATTTTCACAACCTTTGATGGTTGATGTTCCATGTCCAAAGAAATTATGTGATAGTGGCTATTTAAAAAATGCACAAAATGTACTCGAACAGTTAAAACAGAAAAGAAAAGAGCTGGAGAAAGAGTTTGAAAACATTCCTCTTGTGGCAATGTCGTCTCATTCTTCCAACTATTATGACATTACAAATGAAGATGAGGAAGAAGAGGAAGAAATGAACTTAAGTGAATGCCGTGATCTTGCAGAGAAAATAAAGAACCTTAAAAAAGATTTATTGAGCCATAATGCTTTTGACAGTGTTTTGGAGTCTGGGCAAAAGAGTAAGAATAGTGTAACATTAGAGTCGCCCTCTAGCAACTTAACTACTAGCACTAGTTACTTGGATCTTCCGCTCACCCTAACCAGAAGAAAAGATAAACAATCCTCTGTTTGCAGTTTTACCTCTACTCAGTACAAAAGTCTTCCAGAAAATGTGGCAATGGCCTTTCCCAGACGATACAAATAATTCTACAATAGCGTTCACTGATGTTTAATAAGGTGTAAACAAGTTTTTAAAAACATTAAAACACAGTATACAAATAGTGAAACGGAAATATTAAAATCGATGGGAATAAGATTCTGGCAACAGTACGAGGTAACTATTAAGAATAATATAGGGATTATTTGAGACAGAGCAGGAAGCCATCCCCTCTAGTGTTTATGGGCTTGAAACATATGGCCCTGAAATATGCGTAGAATTTTTATAACATTGAGCTTCCTAGACATGCCAACAGCCTTCCCCAGACCATTTGATGAACCGTTCACAAATCAAATCAGTTTAGTTCGCTTTTTAATTGTTGATTCCCCAAATACATAAGTAACCACTAACAAAATTTTGACATTTTTTCACCGTACCTTAAAACCAAATGGTGATTTATCTTAAAACTGGATTTATTCTTTTCTTTTTCAAAGACTTGGTTAATTTTGCTTGTGAACGATTTATTTCAGAGACTACAGTGTGTACATTGTTATAACATATTATAAAAATATGTAAATGTGAAATTGGTGTTGTAGGTCTGACAATTTTTTAACTGAAGCTGGTAATATATCTTCAAATTGAATTCATTTCCTATTTTTTAATGTATTTTATTAGTTTTGCATGTGAATGGTTCGGTTTAGAGACTGATGCGTAAACATTATTATATAAGTTATAAACAAGTATGAATTTGCAGCTTGTGCTGCAGTCTGCATGATTGAATAGACAAATGGTCAAATTGGAACGTCCTTATTGTAATAACATGTCAAATTTTTGTTATGTATGCCATGCATTTCAATTTTTTTTTTCAAATCGCAACAAACTATTACATAGCAAAGAACATTGTGGATCTTGAATTCGCGGTTTTCTGATAGTTCAGAAAACATTTTTAAGTCGGAGTTTTTGTTAGAAAATAATAAGCTCTGAAAGCACTAAGCTTCTGAGTTTTTTTTTATTTTTTTTTTTTTAATGTTTATCCGCATGATTGACTGACCAATTGCTCAAATTATACGTACTTTTTCGTGATAGGTGAAACTTTGTAATTTTTGTTTGGTAAAATTCAACTTTAGCTACTTTTGGCTATCTTGGAAAGGGGTTAGAGGTAAGGGAAATGAAACTTTCAGGGATGGTTTTATTGGCTAAAATATGATCTGAGAAGGGATTTTGAAGTCCCTATCTCCACTCGTTCTCCTTCTAGAGGGTCCTGACCTTTGGTTACCCTTAAAAATCTGTTTATTAATAAAAATGAAACCTTGCAAAATAGATCTTCTCCTTAAATGAAATGCAACTAAATTATTGTCAGCTTCACAACTTTGTTCAATCCCAATTTATAAGGTCTCAAAGATATGCAAATGCGTTCCTTAAATTTTGAAAAAAGCATCGATATGGCTTAAAATTCTACTCAAATAACAGGAATTGCATTTTCAGAACTAAAGCCTGAGAAAAAGAAACTGACAACTGAAAATTAAGTTAAAATGTTGTTCTGTCAAAATTTCAATAGGTTATGTAGGCAAATTTCAGGACCCTCCAGAGGGAGAAAGAGTGGAGGTGGGTACTTCAAAATAGCTTCCCGAAACATACTTTAGCCTGTAGACCCATCCCTGAGAGTTTTGTTTGCCTAATCTAACCCTTTTCCAAGGTAGCCAAAAGTAGCTAAAGTAGAATTTTACGCTATGTTTTTTTTTAGCTTATATTATTTTGATGAATAATTTTAATAATCGGTTTTAGGCCACATTTCGAATGTTTTCCTTTTTTTTTCATTATCTTTTTGTGGGATAAATATGTTTTGTGAAAGTATATGATAAATTTAGGGGTTATATATTTCGTTTCTTATGAAAGTAGTACGCCTAGAAAGATTTTTTTTTTTTTTTTTTTTATGACGAATGGAACCTAATAATTAATTTTATTGTTATTTAATCTAAATTTAATAGCTTATACTTTAGGTTTTATTTTAAATTCTTCTTATGTTCTTTTTTGATTCCTGTTGCTCTATTTATTTATTTTAGACCAATAAAAGAACAAATTTTATTCTATGTGAAAGTATTTAACAATTTACTAGTAACTATAATAGTTTCTAGAAATAATAGTAACTGAATACTTTTGGATGTGATGTAACTTTTTCATCCCATGTAGGGTACTCTTTTATACGGAGTACTCTGAACAACTATTTTGCTAACTAGCTGTAAAAGTATGTATTATCTTGCACACCGACACTGATATTTAAGATTCTTTTGTTGCTGTCACCCTTGACCTATGTAGATCCCCTCCTTTCGGGATCGGTCGATAAAGAGCAAAAGTAAGTAAGCCGATTAACAAAATGAGTATATTCAAGCTGTTAGCTTAAAGAACGAAATTACAGCTTCTGTTCATGAGAATATCGAATAACTAGGACAACCTACCCATTTTTGGGCAAATTAGGCTTACCTGCTTTGTTTCACAAAAAAATTGTCTCAAAATAAAACAAAAACTTATAAGAAAAAAAACATTTTATGGGTACTATTAATCCACAAATATCTAGTAAAAAGTAAAAAAACAATTTTTTTTTCATTAACTATTTCCTAAATTATGTAGCTCAACTGCTTAATCCTGGGAATCCTATTAATACAGAACTGGTCGCAAGTTATTCAGAAAGTTAAATTATAAGACTAAAGCTTTAAATTGTTTTGTAGATTATTCGGTACTAAGGAATCAAGTTTTTTCTTATGAAAATGTGGTGCAAAGCAACGTTAAGGCTAGAAAAAAAATTGGTATTTAGTGACGAGGCTCAAATTGAGAATTAGACTGGTTATTCAGCCAAAACTTTGGTTTGAGCTTACTTTTAAGTTGAAACTAGTTATCAGTTAAATTATAATTAACTAATTAAAAAAAATCGGTATTCAGTTTCTAATGAGGTTTAAACTTAGATTTAGACTTGCTAGTGAGCTAAGACTCTGGCTTAAGCTTACTTTTAAGCTACAAAAATAGTCGGTGTTCAGTTTTTAATGTGGTTTATGCTTAGAATTAAAATGGTTAGTGATGTAAAACTTTGGTTCAAGCTTAGTTTTAAGCTGAAGCTGGTTATAACAGTAAATTCATAACTAAAGAAAAAAAAATCGTTGTTCAATTTCTAATAAGGTTTAAACTAGGAATTGAACTGACTAGTGAAGTATGACTGGTTTTAATTTTAAGCTGTAGGTAGTTATAACAAGAAAGCTGTAACTAAAAAAAAAAAAAATAATTAAAGAAAAACGAAATCAGTATTCAGGTTTAATGAAGTTTGAACTGTGAATTTGACCGGCTAGTGGCCCAAAATTTAGGCTTAAGCTTACATGTAAGCAAAAGCTAGAGACAAAGTTTGACACACTAGCACTGATAATATTTATCTATTCATTTTTTAGTTTAATCGTTGCAATAGATTGAAAATGTGTTTGTAGGGCTCAACCACATCAATTTTAACGAATTTATTGACAGTTGAGAAACAAATCGGCATCTTCTGCTGGCATATTTATAGATGAAACGAGAATTTTGCGCCAAGCTAAGAATAACAAGCGCTTCTATTTCTAATTAATTGAATTAAAGTCTGTTTTGTCTTGTATGCTTGCAATCCTAATCCAGTAAATAGGCACGTAAGTTGGAACTTTTTAGAATAAGGCGCATGCCCTTACTGGATCTTTGAGTTAAGTAATTCATTAGATCATAACCTTTCCTTGGGGATTAGGATTCAGCAAGTTGAACTTCTAATGTATAATCTAGCTACTGTAAAACAACCTTAAACATAGCTAACGTTAAATTTAAACCATATTACAGCAGGTATGGTTAATGCTTCTTCATTAATCGTTTTGTTCATTAAACGAATTTGAATTTATTTAGTCAGGTTTAATTTCTACTCGTTTTTAATGCCTTGCCCAGAGTTATCTTAATTATGAGGACGGCTACTGCCCCTTCAAATCCCATGGCTACAGAATTGTGTGGTGTAGAGTTACATAATGAATGGGGTATGTAGTGGAGAATTGTGTTGATGCAGATTTGCCCATGCACCACGGGGGTTGTTATTTGGTAACAACTGGTAAACCCTGTAAAACAGAAAACTATAACGTTAACAAGATTTAAAGATGATTCCCAAGTCTAGAGATTGAAATATGGCTCTAGTGTGTTTTTTTTTTTAATTCTAGCACCACACATACTGTAGTTTTAATTACCCTTCGATAGGACTATCTAATATATTTAATTTCATGACGTGATTTCCATGATTATTGCTTACCATTTTGCTGGTATTCTTTTTTGAAAATCAGGCAAATTTTTTAGCCACGTAACTTCTCATGTAAGTAGCTTTAAACTTTATTGAATACGTACAATATAGGTACTATATTAGGGGGTTAAAAATACGTACTATACTTTTAACATACATTTGAAATCAGCATTAAAAAACTAACTCTTAATGAATCCTGAATTACAAACTAAAACTAATAAGTTTACTTTACCAGTCAACATTATATACTTGTTGTTGTTGTTTGGGGTTTGACGCGTTCGACCAATAGGTCATATGCGTTCGTATCACTCAGTTGTTCTGTGCCTTCTATAATCACTAGCTTGCTTGGGTGTCACTTCAGTCAGTATTCACTGAACCAGAACAGTATCACTTGACTTGCTAATGGAGGGGGGGTTATTTGCCTGCAGCAACTGCCTGCGTTGAAAAACGGGAATCAAGATACTGCAACTATGCATTGTCAAACAGCAATTAAAATACATGTACAACACAATAATAAAAAGTAATACAATTTTTACACATTATAACCAATATTATACAACCAAATGCCGATAAAATATATCTAAAATGATAAATAGGGCAATTCTAAAAATCCTATTAAATAGGTGAAAAAAAAAAAAAATTATAGGGAATGAACCAAACCAGTAGTCTTAGCAAATCTACCTAATAGGTTTGTGCTTAGTTTTCTAGCCCAAGGAGGAGACGTGTGATGTCCCAGAACAGAACGCATTGTGAATCCACTAAATGCCTTCTCACAGCAATTTCTTAGTACCTCTCTCTCTTTTTCATATTTTGTACAGTTAAAGATGATGTGACGTATATCTTCATACACTCCACATGTGTCACAGTTGGGGGATGGAGCCATTTTCCACTAGAATGGTGTTGATTTTGTCTTTGCATGGCCACATCTAAGACGAAATAGGCAGGTAGAAAGGATGCGAGAAGTGAGGTACATTTCTTTTGAAGGGTGCTTATAATCATAGAGATCGAGGAGCTGAGTATGAGAAGAATGGAGCCAGGCCTCTTCTTCTTCCAAAATTTTTGAGCTAATTGAAGAAAGAAGTTCAGGACCAGTAATAGGGGTTTGAGTGATCAGGCCTAGTTGGGAGGCTTGTTTTGCAGCCTGATCTGCTAATTCGTTTCCTGTTATACCACAGTGTGCTGGAACCCATATGAATAGAACAGATATACCCTTTTTTGCAAGTTGAGCAACCAAATTTTCAATCTCAATGGCAACATTTCTTGCTTGGTGTTGCTGGTGTGAGAGGTAATCCAGAGCTGAAAGTGAATCAGTGCAGACAATATACTTCTGATGTTTGCACTCTGTTTGGCTTGATGTGGCTTGAAGTGAAAACTTAATTGCCATAAGCTCTGGAGAGAAAATTGTCAGGCTAGGGGGTAAACGGTATGAAAGAGACAGGCTCTGGGAGGGTATAACTACTGCACAACTGCATTTTGTTACTGACTTTGAGCCATCTGTATAAACTTGAATGTATTCCTCATATTCTGCCTGCTTTCCCAGGAATATGATTTTCATCAGTGCTTGGGGGAGGCCCTCCTTTTTTTTATGGTGATCTTAGGAATAATCAATTCCTTAATTCCTTTGAAGGCCCTAAGGAAAACCATCATTCAAATTGACAGTCAGCCTGCCATTCTCTATGAACTCTTCCATGCCCGGAAGGCAAAGGAATATCTGGAAAGAAGACATCTCTGTTGGTTTAAAGCGGATGTCAGGGTTGTGGTGGCTAATAATTTCATTGTAGATAATATGGTTCCCGAGTCTTATTTTCTTAGCAAAATATCTTGCAAGCAGATATTTTCTTCTGGAGTGAAGGGACTGAGTAGTAGATCTGGAGTGAGTAGATTTTAGGCCACCAAGGGCCCTTCTTAAGATTGGATGAAGCGTAGTGTCAAGTTTCTTCAGGAGACATTTCTTAGCTGATCCGTATATAAATGATCCATAGTCTATCTTGGATATCACCACTGACTTGACAATAGTTGAGGCAACGGCTGTGGGGGTACCTCTTCTTCCAAGGCAGAGAGCATTAATAAAATTTTGTCTTTGTTTGAGACTACCAATCAGCTCATCCAGATGGGGTTTCCATGTCATTTTATGGTCAAATATAACTCCCAGAAAGTGTGCATGTTCTGCAACTACAATCCCTTGTCCATTCACTTTCACCTGTGGTTTGAAAGCAGCCAGGTTATGCATTTTGTGGAACAACACACTAAAACAGCTCTTCTCCAAGGACATTTTCCAGGCTTATATCATGACAATACACCCAGAAGAGAATTGGACTTAGAACAGATCCTTGAGGGAGTCCAATGTTGTAAGCTTTTCTCTTAAACTCTGAGTAGGAGCCACCCAAGGAAGCCTCAACCTCCCTGCCCATCAAGAATTGGTGGATCCAATTTACCAGTAGATCTGGTAAACCCATTACAGATAGCTTTCTGATTAGTTGCCCCACATCAACTCTATCAAATGCTGAATCCATGTTTAGAAATATTACATGGACAGCTTTTCCTTTTTTGAAACTAAGTTTTATTAGATGCTCTAGTCTAACTAGGGCATCTGTGGTGCTTCTTCCAGGTTAAAAGCCAAGCTGATTACTTTGGATGTGGTCTGATAAAGGGGTTAAAATTTTTTATTTTATTACCCTCTCAATTAGTTTTGCAACACGAGAAGTGAGAGATATGGGGCGGTAGGAATCAACCAGCTTAGGGTCTTTGCCTGCCTTGAGAAGTGGGATCACTATTGCCTTATTCCATTCAGATAGTATTGCTGACTCTATGACAGGTCTGTTGAATAGCTCTGTTAAAGCTCAACAAATGAATCTGGCAAATTTTTCAGCATCAAATTGTGAATTCCATTAGGGACAGTTGCACCAGGCTGGAGCTTTGAAATGGTGTCTTTAACTTCCTGGGAGCTAAAAAGGGGAAAGGGTGCAGTACTATTTTTGGGACTAGGTTGGTGGGGTGTGGACTGTAATGGAGTAACTACATTCAGAAACTTTTCTAAGAAGAGATGAAATTTACCATTGGTTAAAGATTCTGTGGACTTACCCATCTGTATTTCTGCAGGGATGGGGTTCCTTCTTTTTTTGCCTGAAAAAAATCTGGAAGTTTATCCATAGCTCCTGAACAGGAGTGTTGTGGCTAAATTTGTCTTCAATGAGCCTTCTCCATCCATCTTGTGTCTCAGCTTTCAGTGTCTTTTTGAATTCTGCTGTCTTTTGCTTAAAAACTATTTTATTCTCAATTGAGGGGTATCTAGAGAAATTATTTTTTGCTTTTTTCTTCTCTAGGTAGGCTTTCTGGCATTTACTGTTTAATCCCGGAGTAGAATTTTGTCTTTTTGGATGAGGTTGTTTGTAGCCAAATATTCTTTCTGAGGAGGCTATGATAGCTGAAGTAATCTTATTAGACAGTGATTCCACTGACTCATCACTTGTCTTAATTTCTAAAGCCTTTTGGTCTAAGTTGTGTTTCCAAGAGTCCCAGAGTTTTTCTTGGAACTTCCACAATTTCACTGGTTGGTACCCTGCCCTTACTGGGTTAATCTCCAGTTTCAATGATAAAATCTCATGGTCTGAGTCAAAGTCACAGGGTTTCTGGATTTCTACACTATTTGCCATATCTGTTGATGTGAAAGTGAGGTCAATGGTTGAGTACTTGCCTGTCTGTGGGTTCAGCCGTGTATTTAGGTCTGTGGGCGTGACAAGGGACAACTTATTTTGGGGTTCCAGGATGTAATTGGTTAAAGAGGTAGCAATTGAATCTTCAGGTGATACACTGTCCCACATTCTGTGGTGTAGGTTAAAGTCCCCCGCTAATTATTTTTACAGGGCCACATGCATTCACAATCAGTTAGAATTGTTTCAGGGAGAACTTATTTGTCTTTGGTGCATAACAGTTAGCAATACTAATCCACTTATCACTTCCAAGTAGCTTTATGTCATTATATACTTGTACCGAATTCTTTAGAACCGATGTCATGATACAGTTTTACTATAGCCTCGTTTATGGTTATAACCTATGATTATGACGTTATTCACCATCTTTTATGCGAAGATGCAGGTTTTGTCAAACATGGATTTTGAGTTTAAACTTAAGCTCTATTAACTACAAAAGCACGCAGCTGCATCAGTTCTCTTTACAATGAGTCCTTAAACAGCTGTCAATGATGTTCCAGTGCCCTGCTAGCAGTGAAGGAAAAAAGAGGACACATCAGGGCTACCCATTCATTTTCCTTATTGTTCAAACCAGATATGTAAATCTTCAGAATAAGGTTTTGGGCCAAGAAAATTCCAATGATGTACTTTTTGTTTCGATCCGACAGCATTTGTGTGGTTTTAAGCTATTCTTTGAAATTCCCTTAAATTTGTTTTCAAATAATATTTTGCTATTAAGTCTATTTAGATTATAATTATCATTCCAAAGCAACCACAAATGGAATTTTTATCGTTAGCCAGCGTTGGTTTAAACGTTTTATTTGATTTTTGATTACCATGGGCCTTGGTTTGTTCTTTACTAGGTTGAATCTACTGCTGCAACCATGATGAACGGAAGATAACGTGATGATCTAGGAAATTTACTTTGAATCATCAAGAATGTTGACATTGCTGATTCAAGGTTTTTATTAGTCTCGGTCAATATCAAACAACTTACCGGCCTAATTTTAAAATTTATGCTGGAAAGTTAAAAAAAAGGATGGGAAATATTAGTTTACTTACAGGGTAACTAAACGGTGGGACAACTTCTGCTATTTGGCGTGTTGATTCAATTGCCTGGTGAATGCTCAATATTAATCAGATCAATTTATTTTTTTATAGTACTTTGTTAGTTCAGCCACGCCTTAAATTATTTTGTATTATTATTATCACAGTTCTTGCCATTTGTTATTTTTCTCTTTTGTATTTGATTTTTTTGCTTCTTTTCTTTTTTTTAACCTTGTATTTATTTAATATTTTGTCGTGTCAAGTAGTTGACTTAATGCTGAAAGTATTAATAAATAAATTAGGATTAGAGAAGAAATCCCCAAAACTAGAATATAATAAATGTTAGCTGGGACTTTTAGGAAGTTGTGCGCAGTGCAAAAGAACAAAATATAAAGCTTTCTCATTACCATAAGTTCTTAAAATTCATCTTCTTTATACGAGGACAAAACAAATATTTTTTCATGTTTGGTTCTCTCAGTCAGTTTTGCGTGCATTCCACAGGTACGGATAAATCTTGTTCAAGCCAGACTCAAAGTCGGCAAGACTTTTTCCTCGAAATAAAATAGCGCCATTTCCATGAACGGTTAAATTTATAGTTCGGTTAATTTTAATTGAAGTCCCAGGTTTGCTCGCACATCTGATAACTTTAATGCCAGTTGAGGGGTTAAGACCCTTAAGATCAGAATAAATATTGTCTGTTAATTTGAACGGTAGTTTAGTGGAAATTCCTACATTTACGATCTTAAATCTTCGAAAGTGGCAATTGAAACCAGTCCTCTGAATTATTCTCGCAAACCTGCGGCATATTTTTTCCGCCTCATCTGGTGGAAATAAACCAGATACGAAAGCCCCTCCATTTGGTCGAAAAGTGGCAAATACCCTGGGTCTTCTTATCAAGAGCCGTAGCTTGTCCCGAAAAAGCCAAAGATTATTTTGCTTTTCGGCTATTTTTTTCAAGTCTAAGACGCAGTCGACTGTAAATTTGCAAGCCACGTTGTTATATTTGTAATTCAACTGTATACCTTGGATTGTTATGCAAGCTAACGCAGATGGGACTGATGCGGGTTTTCTTTTGACTGCTTTGAAATTCAATTGGAGAGTGCGATGAGGTGATGGCTGATCCAATGAGCTATCGTATCTATTACCTACTTGATTATTCCTATTGATTTCTTTTGTAGATCTCGTTATTTGATATTTATCTAAAAAATGTGCTGGTTCCAATTGGGGACGAAATTGGGATGGTAGGTGATAGTCTGACGAAGACTCATATTCGCAACCTACCTGATAATAATTACCAATTTGTTCTATACTACTCGGCAATTGATATCTATCTGACTCGGACAGTCTGAAACCTAATCTGAGACCATTCTGGTTTAATAGACCATAGTCAGGTGAAGAACCATATCCACTGCGTACTTGATGAGTCTTGGCCATCAGCTCTATATAGTTCGGTAGCTGATATTGCCCTGAAAAATCTGACGGTAACCAATAGCCTGATGCAGGATCATATTCGCTACCTACTTGATGGATCTTATCAATCTGTTTTTCATTAGTCGGTAGTTGATGTGTATTTGAATTATCTGAACTATTACTATTTATATTCAAGTTATAAGGCATATTTTGTCAGAATTTGAAGTTACATTGTTATATGAAAGTTATCTTTTCTGATGAGAGATCGCTCTAGCTTCCGAAAAAACTATTGTTTTTAAACATTTGAGTGGCTTTTCTTGGGAAAGATCAGCATAAAAATTAATTATAAAACGATAAGGCAATATATGTGCTTTTCTTTTTCTTTTTTTTTGTTCATGAAAACTGTTAAACTTTGGTAAATCATCTGTGGTGTCTTAACAGCTTCTAAAGGATAAAGCCCATTTCTTTGAACCAAGACCAGGCTTTCCTGATTGAAAGGTGCATATTTGAATCATAGAAACGTTTTTCTTTCAAATTTGGTCTTTATAAGTAAATATTTATACCATAGATTGTAGAAACCGTTTTTCCATCCAACAATAATTAATTGATAGGAAGCCAATTCAGCACAGACAATTTAAAGTGCAATTTAACTAAGTCTGTTTTAATATACGCGTTTTAAAACGAGTTTTGAATACCCGTTTTTACGAAGATTTTTTTAAGAACCCATTCAAAAGTCTGTTTTAGATTCGAATACTTTCCATTTTCCAGCATGCAAGCACACACTAACTTGGTCAGTTTTTGCCTCTGAACTTTTCGAGTGAAAACATTTTGAACAGTAAGTAACTATACTATTGCAGGGTCTTCCATGAGTACCAGGAAACTTTATTTTATGCAATATGTTTAGCCAGGTTGATCTTAAGACTTGCAAAATAATAAAATGCAAATTTCCTTTATGGATTACACCATTAGATTTTCAACAAATGAAAATGAGCAAAAGTACGTAAATATCGGAAGACTAAAATACAACAGACACCAAATGGTACGACAGATACCAGGCTTGCATTTCGTTTCTTTTAGACTTTGCCAGCCTCTTGATTGAATGACTTAAGATAACCCGTTTGATGAAGCAAAAGGACAAATCCTTGCGATTACGTAAAAAGATTGTCAGTAATTCAGAAATTAGTTAAAGAAGAGGAGGAAAAATAATTCAGTTAATACCAAGAACGACTCAAAGAGCTATTCAGTCGGAATTATTACTTAATTAATACTAATTACAGCATACTTACTTTTGAATTTATTCGCCAGAGCAACAAGAAAAGTAGACATCAAAACAAGAGGCTTTCTGAATGTCAATTAATCGACCTAACAGTTCAACAAAATAACAGTAATGTTGTTACTAGTAGCTTTAGAAATGAACAATTTGAGTTGGAACTTTTTAGAATAAGGCGCATACCCTTACTGAATCTTTGAGTTAAGTAATCGGAAAGTCTTGGAAATTTAGTTGCTAATCCAATGAACGAACAAGATAATGTGTTGGTTGTGTTGGTTTGTGTTGGTTGAATATTTTCCCAATGACTGGAAAATTAACTTTAAAATCAAAAGGCGTCAAAATAACAGAAAATCTAAGTCTGAAAATCATGTTGATGTCGCTCTTTCCCAACACAGCAATGAAACTATAGAAGAATGTGGCATCTGCTTAGACACCGTTGAACATATGAAACCTTAAAATAAAAATTAATGATTTTGATTTGTAAAAATATTGATTTTGTTTTATATGTTTTTTTTAATTACAAAAGTATTTAGAGGTGAAAAATTTCTGATGTGATAATAGCATTAGCTACTAAAGTGATATAGAAAAATGTAATTTTTCGTAAAAAATTGATTATATTTAAAAAAATTTAATTACAAAAGGTATTTATTCCCATCAATTTACTTTAAAATGAGCCATTAAACAGGTCTCTACGATGTTCCAGTGCCTCACTATCTAAGGAAAGAAAAAAGAGAAAAAGATGCCGTATATGGAGAATATTGTGGTTTCAGCCACTTTTCTTGATTTTCAAGCCATCATATTTCCTTTGTCGTTCAAACCAAGGGACATCAAGATTCTAAGATAGGGCTTTCGGAAAAAGTAGTTCTAATGGCGTACTTCTTGTTTTTATCCGACTACTTTTAGGAGTTACGGACTATTATATTTCTTAGTATATGACCTGATCGTCTCTTATGAAGTTGCTATCTACCGCTGCAACCCGGATACCAGCTAAGTACTTTGAAGGGATTAGTGCATTAATGAGAATAATATTGATGTGAATAAGGTAAGAAGGGAGGCCAGCAAGTAGTGATAGGGTTCCAGCACCAAATAGAGCCCCATCTCTTCGAATCCCGGTCGGGACACTTTTTTTAGAAGCTCCTTCAAGAAGCAGGTGTTATTAATTTTCTTCAAGATGCAGGTGGTTGCTAATTAATAGGGAATGTTTACTTTTGGATGTTACAGAATAGAGTTCGTTTACTTCAGGATGCAGATGTTATGTTAACTACTTAAAAAACCCGAGAGGGCCAGGGAAAACCTCCAGGGTCCCTCAAGTAAGGATATGGCCCGAATTGATTGTTACCCATTATCTTCATGCTTCAAACATACATAACCTTTTCTGTCTGTAAACAAACGATTTTTGCCATATCTAGGAGCAGAACTGTTATACAGTCTAGACGTCTATTGATTTTCTAGGAACATAGGCATGCTATTCTACTAGCATGAGGAACAAAGGGTGTCCCGCTATTTCCAGAAATCAGAAGTGTCACTTGACCGTCTATTCTGCTAGCGGGATCGGGTAAATCCCATTGTTTCCTGGAGGGTATAAAAACGGGTACTAGAATGTACATTTCATCAGTCTTGTATTCAATCTGGAGCATGATACATCAAGATTTTCTAAAATGGATATGTCTCAAAGTTACAAATAGGTAAGGATCTATCTATATTAAGGACATCCCCTCCCTCACCAAAAATAAGGGGAGTTATACCCAGACTTAGCCTACTATAACTCACTATATTGCATTAACAGCTAAAATCCCCTCCCTTAAAAAAAAGGTTTATCGAACATTTTATCTGATTTTCTTGTAGAACTACGCTTAATCTGAATTTTCTATTCCAATTTGCCTTTCGCTACTCTAGTAGAAGGTTACACTTACATCCATCAACTATTGGATTAGGCATTAATCACCATCTACTCCCCTCTTTATCCTAACTGCTAATGACCGTGAATAGGACGATGCAACCTGGCTTAAACATTTCCATAAGTAAGTATCGGGATTAAACCCTTAATTATAGCACGCTGTCAGATGTAGGATTAGTTTCCCGTTAACGGGTAACTTAATGCATACCGTTAAACTTGTGAGCGAAAAGAGGTCTTTTTGCATTTTAGTTAAATGCTTCCTTTGTGAGGTATAATGACGGCTTATAAAATTCATTTGTCAGGGTTTTAACCAGTAAAATAGCTATGTAAAAAAGCATGTTGTATTTAAAATCGATGCAGAGGGTCGAGCTTGTTACAATCTTCATTTTCAAATGAAAAAAAAAAAAAAAACGATTTGATCTACGCAGCATGGAAAACAGTTGTTTGAAATCAATAAAAGGAAGCCTTTTGAAACGTGTAGTGATAAGAAGTTGGCTGGGGGTGTGCGCATATCTGAATAATTTAAGTTTAGAGCCTAATTTGGAAAAAAGGGCTTTGAAGTTAATGTAAGGAAGGCTTTTGAAAAGTTTAGCGGTAAAAAAAAGTTACAGGGGTATGCACTAATCTGAATAATCTAGGTCTGAGGATGCAATTTTGAAAACTAGGCTTAAGGTTACTTAAAGGCAGGCTTTTAAATAGTATGGTGGTAAGAAATCCTTATGAGGGTATATGCAAATCTGAAATAGTCTGAGCCTAGAAGCGCAATATGGAGAAAAATGGTTTGAAATTTAAAACGAAGGGTTTTGAATAGTATTGTGGTGAAAAGTAGATGTTGGGGTGTACGAAAATCTGGAAAATTTACTATTATTACTTATTACTATTATAAGTGGTAGTATTATCAAGGATCCAGTTGACATAGTACACTCCTATGTAAGTGAGATTAGGGGTCTTTTTGAAAAATACATTTCAGGAGCTGGGTTGACGGGACAGTGCTAAGCCATCCATCTCCCAAATCTTTTTTAAACGAAAAGTCAGGTTAGGTGTACTCGTATTACCTACAAACGGGGATGTAGACGCTTCACCCAGACTTAAACAATTTTAATGCTGATTTTTTCAGACTGGGTGGTTAGCATTTTTAATAGGGTGGGAAAACATAATGAAAATGGGAGTGGGTCAGTAGTATTGTTTATAGATAATTTAGACCTCCATGTAACACAATTTAAAAAGGAATTTGTTTTAAGAGGCGGGAGGGGGTAGAAATTTTTTATAAAATATAACCCAAATTTAGAGGGCTGTCAAGGTGTACAATGTTTCTCTTTCGGCACGGGCTTCAGTGCTTCAAGTATTCAGTCGTCATGGCAGGTCATAAGCCCAAGCAAAAGGATGCCACTAAGAAACTTTTGGATGATTTGACGATTAATAGAGGCGGGGAGGGGGCAGAGTTTTTCAGAGTAGATTTTAACTGTTTCAAGGGGAAATATCCTGTAACACTTAAGGGGGTAGATATTTTGCTAGGGTTAATGAGTGTTTAAAGATTGGAGTTTTAGTTTTACACCATGATGTTTTATTTATTATTCATTTGAAACTTCTCATCTAGTGATGAATTTAATTTTTAAAATCAGTAACGAAAATATTAGTCTGATCACTGACATGGACCAGCACTTATTCATTGAAAGATCAATGTGGGAAGGGTATATTTTTAACGGGGATCGTATTCCGGAAACCGATCTGACTGGAAAAAGCTGCAGTGAAAAGTCGAATGCGGTTTTTCTCGATATCAATTATGTTTATCCGTCGGTAATATCTCATTACTCTTTGCCGTGTGGGAACTACAAATGACTGGGCAATCCTTCTGCTCCAAATTTCTCCGACATTGACACTGTTGAGAAGAATGGAACACAAGGATAACTTTTCAAAATTGATGGTGAAATAGTTGTGGAATTTTATGACTAGGTAAAGTTTTTTTTCCCATGCATGAATAAACCGGTACCTAAGGATTCATTGAGTTCCTATAATTTATCTTTGGTAGAGAATGTGGTTATGTACTGGACACCTTCAAAACAAAAGCTTATTGCAGATCTTCACCCGAAACAAAATATTGTTGTACATCACGTCTTTTGTTGTGGATACTGGCCAACGGTTTCAAGGTCAAAGAGATTCATAGAGCCCTTTGATCAAAAGCCATATATGAAGACGTTCGTTGACAGCTTTGTCAGTAAGTGATCCGAGGCAAAAAAGAAGGTTGAAAAGGAGATCTCGAAACGTATTTTAAATTCAGCCTTCGGTAAAATGTGTGAGAGTGTGCGCCATAAGAATTGTTTTGATGTTGTAACAGACCCAAAAGCATTGCAGATCTGAACTTCGAATCGTTAACGATCATAGACTCCAGGATGGCCCTTTTGCATAAATAAAAAAGAAATATAGTTTTAAATAAAAAAATTGTCACGGGCAGTGCAATTTTAGGAATTTAGAAAAAAAACACATGTTAGAATTTTATTACAATGCGTGTAAGCTCCAATGGCCGGGAGATGGGCAAGTTGAAGTGTATTATACAGACACTGATTCACTCCTATTAAAAGATAAAACAGACAAGCTGTGGGAGGATTTGGAAAGGGGTAAGCATATTAGATCTCGAATGGGTTACGCCAACTGGGACGAGTCCATTTATGCGGAGGTAGTGAAGCTCCAAGCCCCAAATAAGTTTTTATTTTCAAAATCTGAGACGGAGAGCGACTTGATATCCAATTTAATTCCAATAATTTAATGCCAAGAGGGAAGGTCATGGCGATTCGCTCTTTAAAATGTGAAACTACACAGTTAGAGCTTAAAAAATGCCATGTTACATATATATATACATATATATATATATATATATATATATATATATATATATATATATATATATATATATATATATATATATATATATATATATATATATATATATATATATATATATATATATATATATATATATATATATATATATATATATATATGTATATATATATATATATATATATATATATATATATATATATATATATATATATATATATATATATATATATATATATATATATATATATATATATATATATATATATATATATATAAATAAGTTGTCTGTGTGTGTGTCCCAACCCCCCAAAATACATGCCTATGAAAGAAAAAAAAAAAAACAGCAAATGTAAAACAACCAAGTAACACCAAAACAAGCTTATCCTGTTAATATATCCCTCTTTTTAGCAACAATAGGTAAACTAAATATAATAAATTTTACCAAATCACAAATATTAACTAAACAATTATAGAATTCATCCTTACAGAATTCATATATATATATATATATATATATATATATATATATATATATATATATATATATATATATATATATATATATATATATATATATATATATATATATAAATATATATATATATATATATATATATATATATATATATATATATATATATATATATATATATATATATATATATATATATATATATATATATATATATATATATATATATATATATATATATATATATATATATATATCGTTAAAAAATTATATATATATATATATATATATATAATATATATATATATATATATAATATATAAGACATATATATATATATATATATTTGTGTCTTGTTTTGGTAGTAAGCTATTTGAATATGTACTGCTACCGGCCATTAACTCCAAGCGCAATTTTACACCCTTCCAGCTTGGTTTTAGAAAAGGTATGGGCTGTGTTCAAGCTCACCATATTGTGGGTCGGCTAATGAAACAAGCTGTTGCTCAAAAAAGTCCCCTGTATTGTTTGACTGTTGACATATCTAGTGCTTTTGATAATATAATTCATTCAAATGCTTTGTTTTCTCTAGCAGCCTCGGGTGTTAACCTTTCTATTGTTTCCGTGCTTAAGTATTGGTATGCTAATTCTTCAGTTAGGGTGAAGTGGAATGGTACTGTAGGGGAGTATATTCCTGTTAAAAAAGGCGTTAGGCAAGGTGCCGTGTTATCCCCGAGCATTTTTAAATGTGTTTTAGCTTCGTGTCTCCAACGTCTTCAACCGTCAATTTTTTACAATGATAATTTAGGCATTAGTCATGTTGCATATGCTGATGATGTTCTGCTTCTTAGCCGGACAAAAATAGTCTAATTATCAACTTTTACCAGCTTTCAGCCGCACTATCCACAGTAGGCCTTTCAGTTAATGCCTCCAAATGTGAGTTTTTGTGTTTTGGGAGTCCTACACCAGTATCACCTCTTTGCTTGGGTTCTTCAACTATACCATGTTCAGCAAGTATCAAATGGCTGGGTCTCTCTTTTTCCACGTCACTTTCGTCTACTTGCTCCGCTATTACGTCCAGCGTGCTGAAAAGTATGCGGGTTGGATACGCGAAAATTTCACCAAATCGTGGTCGGTATAACCGAAATGCACTATGCCGTCTTTATTCTAGTTTTTGTGCCCCTGCTGTTTTTATCTTTCTGGTTTTGCTTTCCTCCTTCGCAAGAAGGATACAAAGAAAATACGCTCAATATATTTTAAGTATTGCAAGTATTTGCTGCGTCTGCCTCGGTGGTATCGGAATCATACAGTCGTCGCTAAATTTGACATCGTTGATGCTCCCTCGCGACTGAAACATTTATCTAAAGATATATGTCTTAAAACTCGGCAAATGATTGGTGTTTTTGACCCTCTTTGGCCATTTTTTGAATGGAGGTAATTTACTTATGTTGTATGTTGTTACGCTGCTATGTTATCTATGTTATTTATGTTGTTATGTTTTTCGTCTTGTTTTTTTCTTTTTTTGTGTGTTTACTCCACAGTTTAATGTACTTTGTGGGTTATAAATAAATTATATAATACTATAATACTGCTACTACCACTAATAACTTACTGCAGCACCAAGCCGCCTGAGGCCAACACAGCTACGTACGCTCCTCCTCCAACCTAATCAATTCAAGGCCTCCCTCTTTACACCCTCCCAGGACGTTTTCAGTTCCTTTAAATCTTTATTTATGACATCCTCCCAACCCAGACAAGGACGACCTGCTTTCGGTATAGCCCCAGACGGTTGGCCAAAAAAAACAATCTTCGGCAATATGTCATCCTTCATCCACAGAACGTGGCCTAGCCATCTCAACCTTTCTTTCATAATAGCCCTAGAAAGCAGGATTGAAGAACATTTTTCTTACAACCTACTGTTTGAAATACGGTCAGTCAGCTGGGTACCCAGAACAATCCGCAGGCAATTTCTCTGAAAAATATCTAGTAAATTTTCATCTTCTTTTTGGAGCGCCCATGCTTCAGATATTCTATCTTGGTTTGCAGAATAATCTTTCTATTCTTCTAAACCTTTTTTTTTAACTGTGAAAAAACACCCTGAGCCTTAGTTATTCTACTTTTAACATCTTCACTGCTCCCACCGTCTTTACTAATAATACTACCAAGGTAAGTGAAGCTTCCAACCTGATCAATTTTTTCGTTACCCAACGTTACCTTTTCATCTTCACTTATTCGTAGCCTTAGTGACTTAGTCTTCTTCACATTAATTTTCAAGTCTATACCCTGAACTCGCAAAACCTCTAAAAGTTCATTCATTTTGCTCACACTTTCATCTAATATGCTTAAATCATTAGAATAATTTAAGTCCAGGAGCGTTTTTCCTCCCCATTTGATTCCATGGTCTCCAATTGCCTTTCCTGTGCTCCTTAAGACGAAGTCCATCAAATTGATCCATATAAGGGGGATAGAACACAACCCTGTTTAACTCCTGATTTAATACAAAATCAGCTGCTAACCTCATTTCCTACCTTAATCGCAGCAGTATTATTCTCGTACATAGCACAAATCACTTTAATGTATTTTTCTGGCATACAATATAAGGATAAGACCTTTGCTAATGCTTTTTTATCAACAGAACAGAAAGTTTGCTCATAATCGATAAAACTGAGGACCAAAAGTGTTTGACAACGAAAAGACTTATCAATTATTAACCTAAGAGTGAAAACGTGGTCGCCACATCCTCTACCTTTTCTAAAACCACACTGTTCTTCCCTTAAAACTTTCTCTACAGCATCTCTCAGTCTAAAAAGTGTCATATCACAAAGTAATTTGCTACCTACAGAGACCAGACTGATGCCTCAATACTTACGACACTCACTCTTGTCACCTTTCTTAAACAGTGGTTTTATTAAAGTTTTCCTAAAATCATTAGGTACTTCCCCTTTTTCAAAAATCATATTCATAATCTTCAGTAGCTTATTACTAACCTCAGAGCCACCATATTTAAGAAACTTATTTATGACACTATCAGCACCAGGAGCCTTATTATTTCTTAATCCTTTTAGTACTGTCGCTAATTCTTCCTCACTAAACAAATCTTCCTTCACATCCAAGGTATCACAAACTTTTTCATTTTCATTTATATCTTTTCCTGCAACTGTATCCCGGTTTAGCAGATTTTCAAAATGTTCCACCCATCTTTCTTTAACTTTTTCCTTATCACTAATTGTGGCCTCATTTCTATCTTTAGCTGGGACTAGTCGGGATTGACTACTCCCTCTCAATTTATTAACATGCAAGTACAATATTTTACTATTAACTGCTCCTGGAAGATTTTTCTCAAATTTTCATCCTGGAGTCTACCAACATCGTAACTTTCCGGGATGTAGTTAATCTTCCGAATTTTCAGCTTCAAATTAACCTTAGACACTACTAGATGGCGATCTTTACTTTTAACATCAATAACAGCACTCCTATGCACCCTAGTATCTTGTATTGATCCTGCTAGTCTTCGGTTTACAATAACATAATCAATAAGGCTTGCTGTCTTACCATCACGTGAATACCATGTCACCGTATTGGCCATTTTGTGACCAATCACCGTATTGGTTATAACTAGGTTGTTATACTTACAAAATTGCAAAAGTCTATAGCTATTACTGTTTTCTTTTCCTACACAAAATTTACTTAGGCTAGGATATAATCTATCCCTATTTCTACCAACCTGGGTGTTAAAATCTCTTAGCAAAAACACCATATTTCTACCTGGTACCCTGTCTATTTGCTCCTTTAACTCTAAGTAAAATTTATCTTAGTCGCTAGTATCTCCATCAGTCGGTTCAACAGGGTCATATACTATATTATAACTGATACCCTGAACTTTATAGTCATACAATGAGCAATTAGTATTCTATTATTAATACCCTCCCCGCCTAAACAAAACTTAGCAGCTTCTTTATTCATTATGAGCCCTACTCCCTGTCTATGCACCTCATCGTTCCTGCCCGAGTAAACAAATTCTATGCCACCTAATTTCATGCTTCCTACCCCTGGGCTATGAGTTTCTGAAACTCCTAATAAATCCAGTTCAAACCGTCTGAATTTGTCGGTCAAAATGTTGATGCGATAGTCATTTTTTATTGTCGTAACATTCCAAGATCCAATTTTCATGTTCTTTAAATCGTTGAAATTATTTTGGCCTCAGGAAAAGCAATGATCCCGGATACCAGTGCAGGGCGGGGACCAACATATCTTCTCAAGTCCACACCGAAGCGCTTAAGCCGGCTTAGAACCGGGCAGCAAGAAGTCCCTGGGGCCTCCAGTAAGTTGGAGGCTTTGTGTAATCCTTGGCCTATCTTGGTCACAACATGGTTTTCAGCACTTGGAGATGATCTTCTATCGACATGAGTTGAAATCCTGCACAGACAGTCCCAAGCCAATTACCTCTGATTTATTATAAATTCATGCCTACAAATATTATGCTACTACGGGGAGGCATCCCATAGTAGATAATTTAGCTAGGAAGTGGTTTTTCAGCCCAAAAAGGCCCATCAAAACAAACCAAGCCCTGAAAAAGATCTAATAACTGGAATCCCGTGCGAGTGCTGTGTTGTTTACTAGGCTATAATTTCCTCAAGAGGCGCACTGCTCAAGTGGGCAAAGTTGACCGCAAGTTTTCCAGTCTTGCAGGTACCCCTAAAGGGTCGAGGCAGCCCTTTACAGAGGCTGTTGTCCATAGATTGGGATCTTACGCCCTGCCGCAGTTGTCCTTCTATAGAGGATCCTCCCACGATGGTATTCTGCATCACCATGCAATTTAACCCATTACTGGGAGAAAGTTTGACGTTTCATCCTTAAGTTCTTATCATTTTTCATTCATGAAAGTAAGAAAGGTAAAAATATTTCAAACGTATTTCGTTTTTAGTAAAGCGCAAATTTTTTTCTGATCTTGAGAAGGTACAGGGGTTATCAGGCCTACTCATGTTAATTTTTGGTCTCTTTGAGTTTGACTCGGCTATTTATCTTAATTTCTGGTCGGTTTGAGTTTCCTTTATTTATTTATTGTGATTTTTGGTAGTTTTGCGCATGGAAGAATATTTGACTTTATTTTCACACATGCTTGGCTTTAATAGGGCTCTTTACTTTTCTTTGGAAAACTTGTCTTTTTGAATTTTATTTTATAATTAGTTTCTGTTTGTTTTTATTGACGAAGTCCTTCTCATGGAAAAAGTAATATGTATATCTAATATAATATGTTTTTCATGGAAAAAATATTGTACATCTTTCCAGTTTTCTCGCATAAGAATCCATAATACAGTTACTATTTGTATATTGGAGAAACTTTTTTACTCCTGAACCAAACAGTATTTTTTAATTTAATTTTATAGCTTCTGAAGTTTGCCTGAAAAATAAAACTTATCATCATTCCCAAAAGACTATATCTATGCTCTTTGACAACCTGGATAGACTTAACCTCTTTTATTTATTTAAATTGTAAGAGCAGAAGTAGTAATAGTAGTATCCCCTAAAGCTTCCACTTAATACTGTTCACTATTCCATGAATTTTGTTAAAATTAGGGTGGACAGGGTCCAGGCGCGTTTCTTGATTCTAATTAATGCGAAAAAATTAAAAGGGAAAGAGTTCGGTGTTTATAAATCTGTTTTTATTAGTGATGATGTCTCACCGCGTGTACAGGTTTTGCGTAAAGAATTACTTGGGTTACGTAAGCATTTGGTGTATAAGGGTGTGGAATGCAGGGTACCTCCTTCCCTACCACCCAGCATCTCTGTTAAAAAGAACAACCGTGTTATTAAAGTGCCTTGGTACAATGCTAAGAGTTTGTTGGATTCTTAAATTTTGTTTGCTGCTGTTAAAATTAGTGAGTGTTTATTTGTTATTGAAAAAATCAATTTAAAAAGAAAATAATAGAAAAAATAAATACAAAATAAAACTTGCTATTTTGTCGTGATAATTATGGTTGTGTGATTATGGGAATTAGTAGCCGTTGTATTTGGTAACTTGTATATGGATTCGTTACGGGCAAACCAAATATGGCCTGTTTCTTTTTTCTTTTTTTTTCCGAAATGGAAAGTGTCATTCTTTTGTTGTTTGTTATATTCTATTTTGTTCTTGTTTAGCTGTTTTTTTTGTACTTTTTGTTTTGTTATGGAGATGAGGCCATATTACTTTGTTGTAAAACTGTATGAATATGGTTGATGGTGATCGTGGCACCCCGGGAAACAGCCGTCTTAAAAATTTGGAAGCTTCATTTGTGGATTTTGGTAATATGTTTACGGAGCAGCTCCACCGGAATTAAGATATTGGGATTGCTGGTCAATATGTTTCTTTTAATTCAAAGTACCTATTTAAAGATGGTTTGAGGTCCGGGTATAGTGGTGGTGATTCTGAAGATCTCAAAGTTTTCCATCTTAACTGCCAGGGTTTGAATTCATCTTTTAATTTTATAAGCGAGATATGTGAACTTTCCATTTTTCAGGTTATTGGTCTCACAGAAACATGGCTAAATGAGCATAACTCTGCTATCTTGGATATTCAAGGGTATACATTTTATCATAGGAATGGTCGATTTCGTCAACATGGAGGAATTGGAGCTTATGTAACGAGCGACATCGATGTTTTGGTAAGAAGTGATCAAGTGATGTATCACGAAATGTTATTTGAGCCACTTATCCTTCACCTCAGGCTTAAGCCAAAAGATGTTTATGTTGTTGTACTATATAGACCACCATCTGGGTCTATACCGGCCTTTATGGATATTTTGGAAGAACAGTTGGATAAACTAGCTACTGGTTCGAACCCATTCTTCATGCTTGGGGACTTTAATATTGACCTTAACGATATGAATTCGAATACACCTATGGACTTCCTACAACTTTGCGTGTCATATAGTTTATTTCCCACTATTAATATTTGTACGCGTGTTACCACTTTAACGGCAAAGCTACTTGATAATATTTTTTCTAGTTCTAAATTTTCAGATCCAGGGGTTATTGTTACTGATGTTTCTGACTATTTTGGGATTTCGGCAAGTTTTAAAGTTTGTTTCCTGAGGCAGCAATGCCCTAGAATGAAAATGAGTGTGTTACCTGTTCTCAACCAGGGTAACTTAGAAAAATTTAAACAAGAGATTTCTAATGTTGATTAGAATAATGTAGTTGAAAATCTAGATGATATAAATATAAGTTTTCAGAGATTTTATGATACATTGATCTCTATTTTAAGTAAAACTTGTATAATGAATCGGACAAGGTCGAGGAAAAAGATCCCCAAAAAGCCGTGGTTGTCACCTAGTCTTCTGAGGTGCATAAATAAGAAAGACCAGTTATATAGGGATTCAATAAGGAATGAAAATGATCCAGTTTGCACAAGAGTTTATAAAAATTATAGAAATGCTCTTAATAAATTTTTGAGAAACACGAAGAAAAAATATTTGACTTCTTTCGAAGTCAAGCGACTCGAGCAAGTATGGCCGGGAAGCTTAAACTTCTCACTTCACCAATATTTTCATAAACTCTTTGCAAAACTTCAACCATTTTGAACGTAAGCATGATGTGAAGTGATTTACGCGATATTTTCAGTTTTAAAGATCGTATTATTAAATTGAAAATTTTCAGTGGCAAGGCTCATGTTATCTATTTAGACTAGTCACCCGGTTTCACATCAGACAATTGTATATTTCCTTATGCATCCTTTGTCGAGACATTAAGAGTTCCCCTTCTATGTATTCTTGAGCCGGAAACAGTCACAAACACATTCACCACTGCAACATTAAGCACCTTCAATATATTCCAGGCAACACTTCGTATTTTGAAGTTGGTCAGTTAACATTAAAAAGTGCATTGGGCGATCCTCTAGCAATAACAAATGTTTGCCTTTGATTGCATGTCATATTTGATCTATTCAGTGAGATAGCTAATAGAAAAAATACTTTTATTTGTCCTGATATTGATTGCTATGCTGCTACTCACGGACTTCGACAATTGAACCATGGAACGGACTCTTACAGGGATCGTACGTTAATGCCCACTTACGGTCTCAACAATTTGTTTGCTAAGTTGTTTCGCTCATTACTACCCATTGCTAAAAAATATATTGTAATAGTTTCCGCAGATTTTTATTCCTCTACAATACATAATTGAGGCTCTGGGAAAGGTTTTAAGGAAAGTGTTACAGAAAGTATCAGGTCCAGTGCACGGTCCCTGGGCGAGTGATGGAAATTACGACAAAGTGGAAAATTGTTTCAAAGGGGCGAGAAATACCTCATCACTCATCAGTCTTATCTCAGCCCGGAAGCGTAAAACGTCGCTTTTGTCAAAGAAGACACCAAAAGCAAAAATTGTTAGATCGAAAAAGGATCTCTTTTCCTAGAAATGGCATATTTACCACATAAAGAATCTCATCTTTCAGTCAACTCATCTCTAACCAAATGCAGCCGAGGGGCTATCCTATGAAAATTGTGTACTACACAATTTGTTTAGACAAATAAGTGTCTATCTAAATGGAACGTTACTGAGCACTAGCAACAATCTTTAAAAATATGCAATTTATATATAATTCGTGGTGATGACTACAATGTCCTATAAGCTTTTGAAAGGTAAGGCTATTGGATATGAATATAAAACGGACACTGACCCTAGCAATATGCGTAGAGATTTCACAAATAAAGATCTTTACTTGATTGAGAAAATAAATCATCAGATATTTAATATACCTCAATGGTTGTCCCCCAATGCAGAGATTTATATAAAGCTATAACTTACTCCTTCAACTTTTATTTTTCGAAAAGTAGTTGGCACTGCGGTAGACTCTCTGACTTCAGCAGTACCTCATGTGCGAAAACAACAAGTTATGAGTTCTGTTGATTTGGCAATTGAAAGCTAGTGGAAATAATACCAGACTGCTCGTTCCTCATACTATCACGAATCAACGGCATATTGCTACGGGTTCACCTACTTACAGCGATTCATCATTTATTAATTGTGAAACTCCTTCAAAACTTGCTTTGGCTTTTGTAAAAAGTGCCAGTGTCATCTTGGTCTTTCATCTTTTGTATATAAAGTAAATGGAATTCAACTCTACAATTTATCCTTCAATGAATCTTACAGGACCTAATATGAATTGGCAATGCAATCCCTAAACATAGTTTAACAATTGTTTGAAAATGGCATAGCCGAAGAAATGTTTGCAAAACTCATGGTAGCATCGTATTGGATTTATCCAGTATTCAAGATATGACTTTTGTCCGAAAAGGTACGGTACGTTTAGAGGACAACTTTGCCATACCATTGGAGGAGAGAAAAGTATTTATCTCACTAAATTAATTTGATACCTATTGGGAAATTACCCCTGATAGCTATGACACTATGAACACAAATCAAATAATAAATGTATTAAATTTGAACCCCCCCCCATGACCAAATACAAATCGTATTGCATAACCTAGTATTTCCTCGAAAGTATTCACAGCGTTAATAGTACGCTTATCATTGTCAATAGTAGCCCATCAACTTTAAAGACTGTAACTGTAAAGACATTGGCTATGCATTTTCAAACAGCAAAGACTATTGAATTTTTTATCCCCTTAGCTTTCCGTATGCGTTCTACACGCCTCAAATTAAAAACTTTCATGAGCAAGGTGGAAAACTCTATTATTCAAAATTGGAAGCGAGTACAATTTATAAATTCAGAAGCGATTCATATTATAAAATTCGCCTTTTTTCAGTACACTAAATTATCATATGAAGAATCACTTTCTGTAACAGCCAAATAAATGTAATTAGGTTTATAATCATAGTGTCTGGTATCTTCACAGCGATGTCGTAAGAACCAGACTATTTTATTATTCCAGCAATTGAAGCGTAGACCAGGCTTTTCTTTCCAAAACAATTAAAAACCTCGATGATACCAGTCTCCTAAAAATAAACTGAACTCACATTTAAGATTTTTTGCAATCATACCAGGGTAAGTATTTTATCACATTTTTATCAAAATTAATCAAAAAGTATTTTATCAACATTAATCACATTTATCACAGTGACAATTAGAGAATAGAAAACCTCTAGTATGAGAATCACAAATCTCTCCAAGATAGGAACTATAGTCTTTAATTTGCACTTCGTTTTTGCTTTGCAATCATCAAAACAAAAGTGCAGTTCTCACAGGATGACCAGTTTCTTAATGTATACATGTATCATGGACATGTGTAAAACATTTTTTCGGTGTCGACTGTCTCATTTCCAAAAATAAACTGACAGGGTAAAATGAATGTCTTCTAGGAGGAGGAATGAAGTCACAAAACCTTTTTAGACAGGATTTTTCGACTTGTATATTTCGACTCCAATAAGTATGCCATTGTGGATGTTAACCTACCCCTCTCACACATACGCTTCGAAAAGGGCTGTAAACTAATAAATTTGCCCATATTTTATATTATATGATTATATTATCTTATATTATATATATGTTATATATTATATGGGAAGTAACATCCCATTATTTCTTGCTGCACAGACCTCTTTTTGAATTTAATTATGAAACAGTTTAGGCGTATCAAAATAGCTCTGAGAAATATAGATTATTGATGTCTTTTGTTTTCTACCTCTCAAAAATAAATATTCAATTTTCTTCTGATCTTTTTCTGTTACAAAATCGCCAAAGACAACAATATTGTGAAATTTGGGATCTAGGTCATCTACATCAATGCTCGCAATCAATTACTCGCAAAAATAAGATCCATGTAATTTTTTTGTCTGTTTTTGTAGTCATAATCAATTTTTGTAGGCTTGCAAAATGATCGTTTGGGTAGTATTAAAAAGCCAAACAACAATGTAATGTTGTTTTATTTCAATTAGTATGTCAGTAAATTGAGTAAATGAATCTGGGCCATCTCATAAAACAGTCACACAATAGTCCAAAGATGGAAGTTATTTTTCATTATATCGCTAAGCATTCTTTGAGAAAGTATTTTCTTTTGAAGAGATATCTCTAGAAAATTATCAACTAGAATAAAACATTCTTCCAAAATCACGGGATTCCGTATGGTTTTTGTAAATCAAGACTACCCAAATACTACCCAAGGTAAAATTTTGTAAATCGTATGATGTTTGTAATTCAATTGTATCTCTAGAAAATTCTAGAAAATTATCAACTAGAATAAAACATTCTTCCAAAATCATGGGATTCCGTATGATTTTTGTGAATCTAGACTACCCAAAAACTACCCAAGGTACAATTTTGTAAATCGTATCATTTTTGTAATTCAATTGTAAATCAAGATCACCATCATCAACAGGTAATCTGCTTTCGTTACTTGTATACTTCTGATATTTACTTCCTAAGCTTCCAAACTTGTTCATTTAGCACACACAAATTTTATTACGTGAATATCCAAGTTCTTATTGTACTTGAGAGATCTGTCATTTGTTTTTAAATCAATTAGTAAAAATCCAGGATTCTTTGTTGCCTCATTAAAGTAGTTGATAAATTATTCTTTTTTCAAGTCATATGCATGGTTTGTCGGATTCTATCGATTTCTTTTGGATTGCAACACTTGTAAAATGCAAAATAGTTACACTTTAATCGTATAATTTTAGGTGTATCAAAATAGCTCTGAAAAAATATAGATTATTGATGTATTTTGTTTTCTACCTCTCAAAAATACATCTTCAATTTTCGTCTCATCTTTTTCTGTTACAAAATCGTCATCGAATATCATAAATATTGTGAACTCTGGGATGTAGGTCATCTACATCAATGATGCCAGTTTTATACTCGCAAAAATAAGATCCATGTCATTTTTTTCCAAGACATTCATGTTAATCATTAAATCTTTATAAATATCTTCTTCAAGATCTTTAGCATACAGATAAGTTTTTTGAAAATATAGGTAATTATAAATCAAGTTCAAGAGTAAATTGGTTTTGCCACATCCAGAGCTATCACAAATCAATAATCGAAACGACTATTGAAGTACTAGCAAATATTTATTTTTAAAACCATCTCTATATTTTTTACACAATCGTATACTTTAATAGGCGATTTTCCATCCATTTACTTGGCAAAAAATTTTTCTAGATAAATTCAACTATGAAGCTTATAGCTTTGAAGCTTATAGCTTGAAAGATTATAGCTTTGAAGCTTATATTTTTGAAGCTTATAGGTTTTAGCTTTGAAACTTATTACTTTTAAGCTTCTAGCTGAACTTCATGGATTATAGCTTATAGCTTCATATACTTTCGGTCTTAATCTACAAACTCAGACATTATTGTTCCAGATAATTTGTTCTTCGTCATACCTATCAGTTTTGTATTGACTGCAGGGAAGTTATAAAAGTTATCTTTTTTGTAATCAGCTTTAGGTCAGCTTTAATGTCTTCATAAGACATTCATTTCTGACTGAATTTAATCTTTTAATTCTTGGTAATAGTCCGAGGTGTTGTTTTCTTTTAGATTTACGGTTATATTAATAAAGGTACAGTTTTTTTCAGGTAAATTTTGTGACATTGCCCAACCATATAAATTAATAGCGTCTAAATATATTAAATATTTTGTTTGTTGTGTTTCATATATTTATTATTTGCTTTAGTATATCTTTTCATACACTGAGATACACCTCTTAGTATTCCTTGTTCAATAAAGGTATACATATTATACCTTTGAAATTGAATTTCAGTGTTTCAATTTCAGCTTTAGAATGTTTGGGAAAACCTTCCAATGTTCGTCCTGGTGCTGAGAAAAAGTACAGTGGATCCAGTTTATAATTGTTTGAAAATACATTTCTAGAATTTTCAACAACGTCTGATAAAATTAAAACAAGACTTTTTAGGTATAATTTAGTGTAATCTAATTGGGTTTTACATTTAAATAATTTCAAAATATATTTCGCTCTAATATATTCCTTTTTGAAATATTTTTCCCTGTTAATCTAGAATAAGACTTATATTTTAGGTAATTTTGTATCATTAATCTTTTCCTAGCTATCAATATATTCATAGGGATATATACCTTTCTTTATTCTTTTATTAAATTCTTCAATATTTTCAGATACATCAGAAATATACTTTAAAATATTTCTTAAACAATAGAAATTTATTTTACATTCACATTGAGCTAAATTTTCAGAAAGCCGATCTAACAATGATGCCATAAAACAGAGCGAATCTATAAAACGCATTACTTACTGGGTTTCATTAACAGTTATTTTTTCATAAAATGATATAAATCTCTCTGCTGAATCCAAAATACCATAATCAGGTACTAATTCTCTAAGAAATAAATGAGAGTCATATTTAGAGAGATAATGCATGACAAAGGGATGCGTTTAGGAAATCTAAAGTTTTTATTAAATTCTGCATGAGTAAATCCACGAATATTACCAGTCTTAGTGCAGTGATCTAAATGAAAACTATCATCTACTATTTCCTTTTCACAAATATGACAGCTTTTAGCAGTTGTACTACTCCATTTTTCTCTTACTTGTTCTTGTGTATAACCATGACATATATGTCTATTCTCATACTCATTGGCTATTTCTACACACACTTCTGTTATGGTAGTTACAAAATACCCGCTAGAATCTTCACAAAATCATTTGTAATATTTATTTTGTGTTATATCCAAACAACAACATACTTGGAATCCATAAGCAAAGTGCTTTTGCTCTGATATTTTAAAAGTCTGTTTAACTTTCTTTTGACTAAATTCTTTACTGTACGATTCAAAATCAGCCATAATACAGTAAGGTACTTTCATTTGTTTTACTATATTTTTAAATTATATTTTAGATCCCGTTTTTGATATATTTATGTTAGGATCTTAACAGTTTTCTTTTTTGTTATGTTTTTCAAAATTTTCTTGTTCATTAAAGTGTCTTCCATTGAATGTACATTGACAAATTTTATGTCCATTCTTAGTTGTTTGAGATGCAAGGAAACTACTTAAATCTTTAATTAATACATAATTATTATTGAAATAGAGTTAATTAATCACATGTTTAGCAGTTTTTCATTGGTCTTAAGAATATAAGCTCGAACCCCTTTATTTTCACTTACTTCAAATAAACAAATTTTAATATTATATATGTTTTCAAATTTATTAATATCTTGAATATCTATAGGAAAAATAGTAATCCCTTTAAAGTTGAATTCATTTTCACGTTTTTGACAGTTTGATAGTCGATTTTGAGCTGGTTGAAGATAAGCGAGTATTGACAAAAGAAAGAATTTATTATCATTGTTTTTTATATTAATTAAAGCTTTTTATCTTTTACAAATTCAGGTAGTTCTTTGTAAGTACCTGCTGCATAATTTGACAATCTTGTCGTTCTATAATCAACTCCATCGACTCTTTCAAATTGTAAGCCTGATCTGGTGTATTCTTTATGACTAATGTGTGTATATTCCTGTGATTACTATTTAGATGGCTTTGTTCAATTTCACTATTTTTATTAAAAATTGAGGAGTAGCTATCATAATGAATAGGTTCGAGTTCTTCACTATCCCTCTGATAATAAAATATTACACGTGTTGTAAATTGAACTCTGTAACTATCTCTATCATTCATTCTATTTCTTAAATCTCTAACAACAAAGTCAAAAAATCGTCCAAAATCAGTTCCATTTAAATTCATTGAAATATTAACCGTAAGGGAATTTCTTTTAATCTATTGAATACTTAGATTATTATCATATTCTTCTTTTTTGAGCATATACTCTGAGACATCTGGAATTTCTCTTTTTTCTCTTATTTATAAATAAAATTCGAAAAGTCAATATTCCGTTCTATTTTAACATTCCGTCTACCAGTTACATCTTAAATGAATTGCTGATTTTCTTTGATTTCATTTTCTAATTTTACTTTTGATTTAGGTTGAATGTTGAAGTGATACTTTCTGTATCATTGTCTTTTTCTGTTTTTACATTTCGTGACCATTAAATATAGTGATCGCCCATTAAATTTTGTTATCAAGATGATTATTGATGGTATTGAATATTTTAAGTTTTTTGCCAATAATTTTAGAATTTTGGTTTTTGGCAAATGACTGCAATTCATTACTTTCATAATTCGGTAATTTATTTTCATCTTGAAGAGTTTAGTTTTTCGTTGTAAACAACTTTAATCACCTCTACAATGTCAGCCATTTATTAAGAGCTGATTTTTATTAAATAAAATTCCAAATCTAATAAATAGTCAAGCCTGAGGGATTTGATTGCTTGCTATTTAGTACTCTTGAGAATTTGTTGAGAAGGTAGAAATCTGGTAGTGTTTATTAATATGTTTAATAATTTAAATTTGTTTAATAATTTAATTCTGTAATAAATTGAGATTGCAAGAAAAATCGTTTTAAAAAAGGAAGAATTGAGCAAAACCCTGAATGAAAGGAAGCGGTATTTGTACTGGCAAGAGTAGTGTAGAAAACAAACTTATGGAACTCTATTATTCAAACTTTTCAGGGATTGATGATTTATATAGTATCGATGACCAGTGGCAAGCAGATTTGGTTGATATGCAGCAGTATAAAAATGAAAATAATAATTTTAATTATATTCTTACAGTCATCGATAGTTTTGGTAAATAGGCTTCGTGTATTCCTTTAAAGAATAACACGGGTAAAAAAAAATATTAATGCTTTTACTGGTTTATTTAAAAATAGAAAACCTAAAAAAATTACAAAAAGATAGAGGTAAAGAATTTGCTATGAGAAAATTTCAAGTATTTTGTAAAAGTATTTTGTATTTTGAAATTTTCTGGCTTTCATCTGAAACTGAATTGAAAGGTCAAATTGTTGAACGGTTTAATAGAACAATCAAAGAGAAATTGTGGAAATATTTTACTCATAGCAACACAAATCGTTGGATAGATTTATTATCCTCTTTCGTTGACAATTATAACAATTCTTATTATCGATCCATCAAAATGAAACAAACAGAAGTGAGTAAAAAAGGAAGCGAAAACAAGGGCTATACTAATGTGATTACTGATGTCGAAGTTCAAAAACCTTACATAAATAAATTCAATGTTGGTGATTTGGTTAGAATTAATAAAAGTAAGGGTTGTTTTTGATAAAGGTTACCTACCAAAATATACAACTGAAGTATTTCAAATAACTGCAGTCAAACATACAACCCCTATAACGTATGAGCTGTCAGACAAAACTGGTAAGCTCATTATTGGTGGTTTTTACGAAAAAGAACTCTCGAAAGTTACTCGATAAAACTTTCATTCTATAAATGGATCCTACAAAGCTGAATGAATTATTAGCGAATATTGTGAAAAAGTAGAGAAATACAAAGAAATATAGTTCAAGAACGTGCCATAGAGCAAGCTGGATCTCTTGACTATGCTGAAAAGTTGGGTGCTCCAATCGTTGAAGCAGAAGATAAAATTACAAATATGATTACTAATAAATTATACGAAAATGCCATATATTTAAAAAGACGATTGAAACGATTGGATGAATCTTTAAGAAACATATTAAGTTTATAAGCAAGCAATTAAGCACACTTAAGTCCAGCTATTTTACTACAAAATAAGCCAAATTTCATTGCTTATGTCGATTCTGGGATAGAAGAGGAATTTCTTAGAGAAATCAATAAGGACTATGTTCCTAAGGACCATTATTTTGAAATGCCTAGTTTTTGTTTGGGCAACTATCGATATTTAACAGAGGTATTAGATGAATCAGAAACACTTAATAAAAGATACGGAAGAAAGATGAAAGTTGGGAGATCTAGTGGATTGGAAAAAAAAGTCTCAGTTCGGAAAAATCTACAGAGAAAGGTTGAAGGTATTAAAGATTACTTTGATGTTATGCAACCTCAGCAAGGAACTGGGATTTACATGAATGCAAATGATATGATTCAAAAATTATATAGTTTGATAGGTAGCGGAGTTGCTGGAAATACATCTGATGAAGTGAAAAATGAAGCTATTGACCTGCTCGATTCAATATTCAAAAATGAAATTATTAAGAAAAATGGCTATAATATTATTTACAACAACTATCTCAGAATTTGAATTTTATGAGGAAGAATAATCTTCTAACAAATGGTTTTGATCATTATTAGTGTTAAAAAAGTGAAATCGAACAGCCTTATACAAGTAATCCGATCAAGTTAGATCGAAACGCTTTTCATGAAACAGCTTTAACTCGATATGCACTATGGTAATCATGGTATAATATTAATGATCAATTTAAAAACAATATGTTTCAATACAGGAAAAAAAAAATAAGGCTGAGCGTGTTAACTCTGTTATTCCCAATAGGTTGTATGATGAAGAGGGTTTAAATTATTTCTTAACCTGATATTTCAAGTTATATCTAGATCGATGCCCAATCAGTATATCATCCAATCTAGCAACAATGAAACTTGTTATTGTTTTGGAAAAGAATTATAAATTTCGGTTTAATAGTGATTTTTGTTTTATTTTAAGATTTTACAATGAAGCTGAACATAGTGAAGGTACAAAATTTCCTAATATTACAAGAAATGTTGATAAAATACATATTCACTGCTAATTAGTGGATAGTCCAATTGTGAATGGGAATACAACCTTTGATGTGATCTGGAGTTTTGTTCCAAAAACAGAACCTGGAAAACTACTCTGTGAGATTCCTATATAAAGGCAATATCTTCCAATCAATCGAAAGGAATATATCAATGAGTTAAAAATATCTATGACTGATCAATTAAGTAGATCAATTGATTTGAACGGAGATAATATTGAATATGTTTTGGATTTGAAAAAGATTTAATGAAATTATTAAATAAAATTTATCTGCAATAAATATTGATTAATAAGAAACAACAAGAACCGTTCCATGCATAACACTATGATTAAAAATCAACTGGCATTATTTAAAAGTAGAGCAATTGAAATTGGAAAAGATTGGATATATTATAATAAGAGAGTTAAATAATGTGAGATCTTTATAAGATATAGTTTCAAATAATGAGAGATATTTCAATAAACATCTTGATCAACTGAGGAAAGGGTTATTTTAATGCAATGATTTTAAGGAAGGGACATAAACTAAATCCATGATGATGCCCTCTTTGACACCCTCAGTGACAATGGAAGATCCACCTCTACTATTTGAAAATCTTTTAAAGTTTATTTAATAATTTCTTCTGTATATAAATGGCAGTGAATCACGTTGTTGGTCCTTATTGGGAAATATTTGAAAAGCCTTTTATAGATGATTCTACAACCAAATATGAATGCACAGAAATTAGAGAAAACAATGTGAATGTATCTCAACAATTAAATTATAGTTTCATTATGTTTCATTAAAGCTGTGGAATCTTAGATTCTTCCAAGTGATAGTTACCTTTATGCAAAAGTAAAAATAACACGAGGAGATGGGTCAAATATGCAAAATAATGAACAAGCTAATTTAACAAATAATGACTTTATTTTGTTCAGAAATGCTGAATATATTATCAATGGAAAATGTATTGAAAGTATTGATTATTTAAGCATAACGACTACTGTTAAAAATTGATTAGAATTTTCAGACGACTATATTCGAAGCGCAGCTACTAATATGTTTTGGTATGAAAATAAAACGCAATCGGTATATTCCTTTAAACCAGAAAATGAGTTTGAAAGCACTTTTACACCTTTTGCAGGAAGTGGTGGAACTATTATAACATTATAACAAAACAAAATAACGCTTTTAATAGTGGTTTATTTAAAAGATTTAATAAAACAATAATGTCACGTGGTTAGTGTGTATTTACCATTATCAAGATTATATAGATTTTTTCAAGATATTAATCGTGTTTCTAGAGGCGTTACAAATCAAATTTTATATATATAAAAACAATTTCCAATATGATTATAAAATCTGGAGCTCAAAATTTTAAAGTAGATGTAATGCATTTATCAAGGATGTTACCAGTATTACATCCCAGTTATTTGCGACTCAATTAGAAGTTAGATTAACGAAAAGACGGAACAAATAAAGGCTGGATTAGGAAAATGTAGTTCATTTGAATTAAGATGGGAGGCGTGTAATACCGATAAAAGTGATAATAAAACAGATAAGGAATTAACATGGAGGGTAATCAGTGAAAGCTACAATATAACTTAAATTGTTGTTTCAGAAATCTGAAAAAGATAACTGTCCTAGGCAAAATAATATGGTATTTGACCATATGAACACTAATAGAATTGAAGTGAGAGCAAATGGGTATAAATATCCACAAGAAGATTTTAAATGTGATTTCAGTGATACTAATGAAAATTATTCTAACGCTTATCAAAAATTTTTACAGTTAGGATATAAGCATAAAAATGTTGATAGTGGAACAACTGTAAGTTACAATGATTTTAAAACAGTGTGTCCCTTATTTTGTTTTCATGTTTTAAAGCATGAATCTAATATTAATCGAAGTTGATCAACTGTTGATATAGAAATTAAACTTTTATTAGATCAAGTACCTGCTAATCCATATAACATTTACTGTGTTATATTTTTAGAGAGAAAAGCAATAATGCATGATCAAAGCCGTTCAAGGACACATCGACTATGTTTGGGGCCCAATTTGAATTGTTTTGTTGGATCCTCTCTGTATATATTAAACTTTTCTGCAAAATTTAATTCAGCATATAAATGTCAAAAGTGATTAGAGGGCAACTTGCCCACACCCCCTCTCTATGCCTTTCCCCCCCAAATATATCTGCCAAAACTTTGAGAAGGCCAATGTGTTAAAAATAGCTCAAAGATCATATAACTAAAGCTCTGGGGTCAACGCCTGAAGGCTCCTGAGCCTGAAGCTTCCATCTCAATACCCTAAAACACTCCTGAAAAACTCCCTTTTCACCCAGAGTCACAAACATACTGCGGGAGGAAACCGATAACTGACCAGTATGGCGTCGACAAGTCATGAATTGCATCAGTGAATTGTTCTCTCTTCGTTTATCTATAATTTATTTGTAAGAAAATACTAAACTTCCAACAGAAAAATCATGTAAAGAAATTACATTCCAGTTTTTACCCGAAAAAGGGCTTTCTAAGTTTAAAATAATCGTTTCCAACTAGGGAATAAAAAATGTTCATCTATAATATTTCTCGTGTGAACTGAATGGTTCAGTTGCCACTGTAGTTACCTCATTTAATTTTTTTTCAAACTCACTTTCGCTCTCCATCGCTTGACTTTCAGCTGGATAAGAAGGATCTTGACATGGCTTGCTGCAGGTGCAAGTTCCAAGCTCTGCTTCTAAAACAGTCGACTGAGAGGCTAACATGTCTCGTGTAGGTGTTAGAACCCACCAAATCCTTTCGTCTTTTGCAATTGCAATTGTAGCAAAGGGCAATGTTTAGTTGTGACTTGTTTGACACATCCGGAGTTTCATGAACAACAACACTGTAGAACTTAGCAGAATGAGCTCGTGCAAGAATTTTGCTGTGAATCTCGTTGGCACAGCATTCTTAACTCGTTCTACCTTGCTTGGCTTATAGAAGTACTATTTGCACCTGGGCTTTCCCAATGTTGTTTTAAAGTGATGTCATCAATATTTACAGAGTACCTTAAAAGTTCTTGAAAGTTCTCTTAGCTCAATGGCCACGAAGAGCAATGTTCTGTTGAACCCCAAAAAATAACGGAGTCGACAATTGACATCTCGCTCTGTTTTCCTTCCCTTATTGGCTGCATCGTTCATTTGCAAGGCTTAAAATACTGGTTTGAGGATAAATACCTCTCAAAAGAAAATGTTTGGCTTTGTCAACTGAATCCCGGTGGTATTTATTATATTCATAAGAAACCATATTGCCACCTCTTCCATTTAGATTAGCAAAGACACGAGGGGCTTTTTTTTTTTTACCAAATTTTGCAATTGATTGGAGTATCCACCCACTCCGGTGTAAAAAACAACACAATATTTTCAGAATAAGTTGCTCATCTGATTTGAGAGTAATAATCAGTGAAATTCGTCGAAGCAAATACAATTGAAAAATATTTTTTCGTCCATGCTCGTGTTCGTGTGAACTGAATATGAGAAACTTTAGTTAGATGAAAGAATTTAAGGGTTCAGACGTAGTTGATATCTTGTACAATTATCCAGTTTTTCCGAACTATCGATATAACTTCTGAAACCATCCTCGCAGTAAGCGTTTATATTTTCGATGTTTATGCGATGTTTGAGACTCCAAACTTCACTTGATGCTAATGAATCATTCACTATTTCGCCATTTGTCCTAGTGCTGGAATTACTAATGCTCTTCATATTCTTCTAGAATCACAACTAACCCTACGGCATACCCTTTATTGCCGTCTACTATCACTACTAACAACGAACCGCACCACCACGTCACTTGAGGCCAACATAGATACGCGGGCACCTCCTACATTCCAATCTATTCATTGCCTCCCTCTTAACACCCACCCAGAAAGTTCCCATTTTCCTTAAATCTTCTCTTACGACATCCTCCCAGCCCAACCGAGGATGACAGGCTTTTCGCTTAGCCATTGACGAATGGTCGAAAAGGATAATCTTACGCAATCTATTATCCTTCATCCTCAGAACGTGCCCTAGCAATCTTGACTTTTCTTTAATTAAGGCCCTAGATAACAAGATTGAGCGACACCTTTTGTATAGTGTTCTGTATAAAAAAATATGATCAGCCACACGGGTACCCAAAATAATCCTCAACCAATTTCTCTGAAAGACATCTAGGAAATCTTCCTTTGTTTTTTGGAGCGCTCATGCGTCATATATATATATTACCATTACCATAACTAAATCTTTCATAATTCTAATCTTTATTGGCAGACTTATTTTCCAATTCCTTCAAACTTGTTTCAACTGTGAAAAGACACCCTGAGCCTTGGCTATTCTACGTCAAGTATCATCATAATAAGGAAATTGCTAGTTGCAAAATTCAGGCTATTGCCTCTATCATTACCAGACTCATTCTTATCATATTTCTTATACGTGGATTAGGGTTTTACTAAAATGATTAGGTACTACCTTATTCCTAACCTCATAACCACGATGCTGAAGACACTCATTCACCCCACTATCAGCACGTGGGGCCTTATTGTTTTTTATTCTTTTAGTACTGTCACTAATTCTTCCTCACAAAATAAAACTTCCTCTTCATCCATGCTGTCAAAAATTTTTTCATTAGCCTCTTTATCTCTTCTGTAACTCTATCCTGGTATAGCTCTATCCTCTATCCTGGTATAATGCTCAAAATGTACTACCCATCTCTTTTAAACTCTTTCCTTATCACTAATTGTAGCTCCGTTCCTAAAATTAATTGGGACAAGTTCAGGTTGACTACTCCCTCTAAATTTATTAACATGCCAGTACAATATTTTGCTATTATGCCATTTAGCTGCATCGTCTAGATCATTAGTAATTTTTCCATGGCTTCCACTCCTTGGTAAGGTTGGAAAGGTATTAATTCCTAAATAATTAAGGCAGACTTAATCAATTGTCTTCATATCTTTTTAAAACTGCAGTAATCCAAGAGTTGATCTCCTAATGAAGTCCAAAAATCTAATGATAAACTGTTTGCAACCGTGAAGGAATGAGGGTTGACCACCCACCTTGTCGATGTGCTACTGCCTGGTATTTCCCACTTTATATACTAAGCTGTTCTTAAGTTATTGGTGATATCCTCTTTCGACACCCTGTAAGAACATAGTACGTTTTTATTTAGTTAAACTTTCTCCTCAGCATTTCCCAAATTTCAACTCAACATCCTCAGCCTTAAAAGTAGTCACTGCACAAGCAGCAGTTGTAGTAGCAGCGGTAGTGGTGGTAGTAGTATTAGCAGTATCAGCAGTAGGAATAGAAGTGACAGGAGCAGCTGCACTAATAGTAGTAGTAGCAGCAGTAGTAGTGTGAAAATGTTGCCTGGTTTGGTCAATTGATCATCCTAGTCATCATTCACTGAAGGCTATCATTTCTAAGTAAAAATCCCCCAAAGTCAATCCCATGAAACATGGCATTTAGAAAACCTGTCTGCATATAATGTATTTGGATCTAGTTCAATACTCCCCTCAGCAGTCATTGAATGCTTCATCTGAATACCCTTAGTCCTTTTGGACACTAACAGTCAAACATGCCCTATTTCCTAATAACAAATACTATGCTAAAACAATAGGCAAATCGAAAATCTTGGTGCCCTTGCCCTGAGGGTGTTTAGAGTGTTGACATCTCTAGAGACATAGTTACTGGACATTTCAACTATACTGAACAAAATGGATATCTCAAAATTTTGATTGGATGTGCTTGGGGAGTGATTGGGTATGAGAGGAGGCTGGTTGCCCCTTAATAGATTTTGACTGTTAAAAAAGAAATTAAAGCTTTCAATATCAAATCAAATAAGCTCCTTCCAAAGTTTCTAAGGCAATTCCTTTTTTACGATGTGCCTTGTGTAAAGGGGGAGAAGTAACAAAAAGCGAAAACACTAAGAACTTGAGACCTAAAAAATATTTAATTTAGAAAAGTCTTACAAATTTATTAACTTACCCCTGAAGCTATTTTACATTGATCTATTTGCTGTCAGAGCTGTAATTTCCAAAATAAAGTTTTCCAACCTACAAAATTGAAAATTGAGATATATGTAGTACACAGGTTGTTGATAATGTGCCTTCCTTGCACGAAACCTTCAGGCAGCCCTCTCAAATACCGTGTTGAGGGAAGGAGGCTACAAACCAGACATCTCATACTCATATATCTGTGGTATAGTATTAATAATTGAGAAAAGGGGGGATATATCGTGGGTATAACAAAAAAGATAAGGGTATTACGGTGAAACTTCATTACGTTTTGACTGTTTTGAACAAAATAGCTAATTTAATCTAATATCTTTGTAGGAAGGGTAGCAAAAAAGGGCTTGGAAGGGAAACGGACTGGCATCAGTCCCTTTGAATCTTAACCAGAAGGGTACTTAAAGCTGAGCTTGATTATCTAAAAGACAAAACGAATAGTGCAAAAGTAGCTGTATCCTCAAAATGTATTGAGAATAAAAGTAAATTATATAAAGTAAATTATAAACGATGAAAGTTATTCTTGCATCATAATATTTCTTTTGTTCTTCACGTTCATCATTGATTCTCTCTGTCTTATTTTTCAATTCAATTCAATTCAATCATATATATTTAAACAAAAAACACTTAATTACATGTACATAATATGCCAGCAAAGCACAAAAAGTGCTTGACTAGGGCAGAAACTTAACTAAAGAATAATCAAACAATCAAAAAACAGAAACAACGAATCGACTGGATTTATCAAAAAAGAGAGAGAAAAAAAGGGGGGAGGGGGTGACGAAGAGAAAAAAACAAAAGAAAAGAAAAAAACCGAAAAGAGGAGGACCGCACGATATTCAAATCTAAACAGTATTTCTGTAATGACCCTTCACTGCTCGCTTGAAGGTAATAAGGTTATTTGAGCTCCGGATTTCCAAGGGGATTAAATTCCAAATAGCTGGCGCAAAAAATCTAATTTAAAAAAGAAGCTCTTTTGTTGACGGTGTTTCGTTGACAATGTCACATGAATTTTGCGTTTCGTAAGTATGCAAATCTTGATTTAAAGTGAATAAATTTTCAAATGATGATGGAAGGAGGTTGTTAAAATATTTAAAACGAAAGGCTGCGATCTGAAAATCCCTAGTCTTTGACGCATCAAATATTTTAGTAAGGTTAAAATGGAGGTTAATGTTATCTGAATGCTGAAGAGGTGATATAATTTCAATGGCCTTATTTAGGATGATCTGGATTCTCTTATAACATGAGATGAAGCTGCTTACCCATATAGAGCATCCATGAGACAAATTGGGATGAAAAATAGAATGATAAATCATTTTCAGGATTTTTTAGGGAAACGGAATTTGAGACGGAGGATAACTCCAAGGGACCTTGAAAGTTTGTTACCAATCAATTTAGCATGTTCTTTCCACGAAATATTCTCATCAATAATAAACCCAAGATATCTACTCGTTTTTAATCTATTTATAATATTAGTTTTTAAATTTAATTTGAGGTTTGTTTGGACTGATCAAATTCTAGAAAAAAAAAATGTAAATTTTGCTAACACGTAGTGATTAGCTACATAAACATTCCTAAGGATATCCTAAATCAAAAACAATATTAACAAAAGATCTTCATAAATTTTTCTAGAAGCATCCTACAAAAATTAAAACAGTAATGAAATGAAAAAGAAAAAAAACATTCATCTTCACTCAAACACCCCCAGGGCAACAACCATCATCCAAATACAACTCCCTCCACCCCAACCCCATCAACCCACTCATCCCTCCAGCCTTATAACCCACTTCGACCCCCTCCCCCTTTATTTTCGTTATTGCTTGTAATTTTCACTACCGCTAATCTTCTATTCGCATATTTCTTTGTTCTTGCAGCCTTATCTAGATGGTTTTGTAGATAAAAATATCTCAGTATCGCTTATGTTCTAATTGCGAGTGTCTTTGATCATCATTTTCCTTTTTGATTCGTTTTGATGCAAGCTGGTTCAAATCATCTAACCACATTTGTCTTTCTTCTTCATTTTAAATTTGACTCGCTCAGATTCTCGGTGTTGCTTGTTATTCTAACCACGAGTGTCTTTGCTCTTCATTTTTGTTTTTGATAAGTTTTAATGCTCGGTGCTGTATATCTTCTGAACGCATTTGTTCTTCTTCTTCATATCTTCATTTTTATTTTTGACTCTCGATGTCGCTTGTCTTCTTATTTTTCATTTTTGACTCGCTCAGATTCTCGGTGTCGCTTGTCTTCTAACCGTGAGTGTCCTTGCTATTCATTTTCAATTTTGATACGTTTTGATGCTCGCTATTGCATATATTCTAACAGCATTTATCTTTTGCCTTCCTTTTGGATTTTGATTACTTCAGACAATCTAGAAATGCCCTTTGCTTTAGCTGCCCCCATTATTCTTATTGTGAATTTAATTTTTCTGGCTCTTCTCTCCGTCTTATCACGTTTGATTATTTAGGTAATTCCAAAGAATCATCATTTGTAATAATTGCAAATTTTCGCTTTTGGTTCTTCCTACTTATATTATATAGCAGGTTGTGTCCAAACCTGTAGGCCTAAGCTTTTTATCAGCCAAAAAAGAAACTCATTTTAAAATTGTCAGCTATTTTCTAATTATAATTCCAAAATTAAGGGAAATTTTTTCTCAAACTTAATACACAAATATACAATAGACAATAGACAATTATTGCTCGTTTATAAAGAAAACTATACCTATGTACCCAATTTGGAAGTCAGAACCTGGCACTCGGCAGGTTGCTACTATTTCCACAGGAAAATGGAGGGCTTCCCAGGGAATACATAGAACGTTGAAAGGTCCCAATGACATTTAATAAAAAGCTGAATTGTCGTTAAGATTACTTTATATAATGTATAAACACGGTTTGGTGAAAGAATAAAATTATTGAATACCTTGTTACCTGGTGGATGAAAGTGTGCATCTTTTCACATGTTATCTATCAGCTAAGGTATCACTTGTTCTTTTATTATTGATTGACTTAACATTTCCGAAATCCGATTCATCTCTCTCAGACCTTGGTAGAAAACTAATTCACCTATTTCAGAATCTAGTATAACCCTTGTGAGCTGGTAGTAGTGTCTGTGTCTGACTGAATCTTGGTTAATTCCCATTTCATATGTCTGTAACTCTAAAAAAGAATCCGATTCATCCCTCCCGGACATTGGCAAAAACATAGGTCATCCATTTCAGACTCTATTATACCACTTTTTAGTTGGTAGTAGTGTCTGTTTCTGACTGAATCTTGATAAATTCCCAATTCATATCTCTCTAATTATAAAATAAATCCAATTCTTCTCTCTCAGATTTTGGTAAAAACCTAATTCACTTACTTTGGACACCATGATATCATTGTTGAGCTGATATTAGCGTCCGATTCTTCTTAAATCTTGAAAAATTTCCACTTTATACGTGTCTAACTCTAAAACGATTCCGATTCATTTTTATCAGACTTCAATAAACAAAAATTAATCTGTTTCAGACTCTAGTATTCCCCTTGTGAGCTGGTAGGGGTGTTGGAGTCGGACTGAATCTTGATAAATTTCCACTTCATGTTTGTCTAACTCTAAAAGGAATCCGATTCATCGCTCTCAGACTTTGGTAAGAACCTAGTTCACCTATTTCAGACTCTAGTATAACACTTGTGAGCTCATAGTAGTGTCTGTGTGTGACTGAATCTTGATAAATTCCCATTACATTTGTCTCTAACACTAAACAGAATCCAATTTGTCTCTCCCAGAATTCGATTAAAACCAAGTTAACCTATATCAAAATCTAATATACCACTTTTAAGCTGGTAGTAGTGTCTGTGTCTGACTGAATCTTGATATATTTCAACTCAATATGTCTCTAACACTAAAAAGAATCCAATTCATCTCTCTCAGACTTTGGTAAAAACCTACTTCATTTACATCAGACTCTAGTATACAACTTGTGATCTGGTAGTAGTGTCTGTGTCTGACTGAATATTGATAAATTTAAACTTCAAATGTCTCTAACACTAAAAATAATCCAATTCATCGCTTTCAGACTTTGGTAAAACCTAGTTCACATATATCAGACTCTAGTATACCACTTTTGAGCAGGTAGAAGTGTCTGTGTCTTACTAAATTTTTGACAAATTTCTACTCCATATGTCTCTAACACTAAAAAAATCCATTTTATCTCTCTCAGACTTTGGTAAGAACCTAATTCACCTTTTCCAGTCTCTAGTATACCACATGCAAGCTGATAGTTCGGTCTGTGTCTGACTGAATCTTAATAAATTCTTGCTTCATGTTCTTTAACACTAAAAAGAATCCAATTCATCCATCTCAGACTTTGATAAAGATCTAGTTCACCTATATCATACTCTAGTATACCACTTGTGAGCTGGTAGTAGTGTGTGTGTCTGACTGAATCTTGATAATTCCCACTTCACATGTCTCTAAAATTGAGAAGAATCCAATTCATCTCTCTTAGACTTTGGAAAAAATCTAGTGTTACGGGGGGCTGGGGGTTATTTAAATGGGATATTACTAGGGGTTTATTTTTAGTAATGGTGCTGGGGGCTTTGCTTGAGTCTTGAGAGCTTAATTGTCAGTATAGTATAAGGGATATTCAAATCAAGATTATATCATGAGAGTTGGATAGTTGAGGAATTAGAATGGAAGGAATCTGTTAATAACCCCCAATGATCTGGAAGACAGAATCATCTCAGCGATGTTCGGGTTTCGTAAGTGGTGTAGATACCCTTGAGGGCGTACCTAGAGACCATAGGAACTGTACCTGGTATCTGGGTTCATAAACAACGACGATTAATAAATAATAATTTTATTTCAGTACTCACTTACAACTTCAGACAAGATATATCCAACATAAGATTATATTGACTATATTGCATCGAAGCCAGAATAGAACTGAGTCTCAAAATCTTGCCACCAAAACTTATTATAAAGACAGGATTTCTAAATCCTGTCTTATTTGCATAGTTCGACCTCTTCTCCAAAAGGTATCATTTACCGATACAACTGGTATTTCCTAACTATAGTATGTGGTTTAACCTCTACTCAAAGAATTATTCCCCTTTCAAAATATAGCAAGGATTTTCCCATGAAGTTCGTTGGGTTCAAATTAACTAGTTGATTCTTTTGTTGTAGAAATTGGTTCTTAAAGGCTAGTTGAAAAAGGAACACTTTTGCTAGCTATAACAATAACAACAAACAAATCCAACCCGTTCCCAAGAGCGCGTATCTTCAAGAATAATGAATTTAATTTTAAAAAGATGTTTACTTCGCAATTTTCTAAGTGGAAATGAATAAGGGATTCGGTCCTGAATTTTATAGGGGGGATTCCAGGCCTGTGTGTCACATATCTCCTTTCCCGCAGTAGAATGATGTCCTTATCATTCAGACTAACCTCCTTTTAAATTTTATGTTTCCTTAAAATTCGTTATTGTTTATGAAAGATTCTTTTTTATAATTTCTTCACCTCAAAATGATTATTTAACTTTTTTTTATTATACTCCTACACTCTACATCAATATAGAGCACTTGAATAACAAATAGGTTTAACGTTAATACCTGATTTCAATTGTTTTCTTTTTTGAATTGTAATCAATTTTGCATTATTATAACTTAACTGTTTATTTATTTATTGTATTTAGCTTTCAATCGATTCCAAGTATTCTAAAATATTAAAGTGTACAATTAGATTACAATTAAATCATAATAAAATCACTATTGGTACATTTTAATAATTTTTCACCAAGTTAATTCTACAATTCACTGTTGGCACATTCTTTTATCGTTCATCACTAAGCTTACAATGTTTTCTTTCACACCTATATCATACTTTTTGTGTCACTGCCCATTTCACTAATTGAATTGGTAAATTATCTCTCTTGCTAATTAATGCCAGTTCTCAGTTTTCCACCTCAAAGTATTTTTACTGTTCAAAATTTTCACGAGTTGTTAAGGTTTGCACTGTTTTATAAACCTTTGCTAAATTGTCTTATGAGTCGTTTGACTTAGATATTTCTTAAGACCTTACTTGGTGTGTCAATACACAATTTATAAAATTTTGACTTTTGCTGTTCTTTTCCAATCTTCATAAGTGTTCGTGATGTTGCTAATGTTGGGTTTCTATATAGTTTGATGCAGGCGATCCGTTGACAGTCGTAGTCCTTGATGGTGTCTATGTGAGTGTGTGGTGGATATACCTTATCAGCTGAATACTGTGTCTTCTCGGGTCTACATAGTTCAGTTGGAAGAATAGAGATGATTGTAGGACAGCAGCTGGTTTTTTTCTTCCATACAATTGGTATTGTTTGAGCTGTCTTATCTTGGTTGATAGCTGTTGGGTCGAATCAGATGTTTGATGTTTTGGGCATTCTTCAGCGGCTGATAAATCATGACAGTAGGTGTTACTCGTTTCTTGATTTTTGACCATAACACATCGTTGGTCAGTTTCAGAGCATGCAAATTCCTATAACAATAATTTCTTGGCAGAATCACATTCTCAACACGCAAAATGACACATAACGGTAACGTAATAATATAAACACTGTTATAGCATATAACAGCACTGTTATAGCACGCAAAATGACACATAAAAGTAACATAATAATATAAACACTGTTATAGCATATAACAGCACTGTTATAGCACGCAAAATGACACATAACGGTAACATAATAATATAAACACTGTTATAGCACATGATAATTAATGAATATATCTTTTGCGTTATTATTCTGACAATATATATATGGCATTACTGTGACATGTAAATCTAAGAGCACTGTTCTAAAAGGATGGTTGAGTACATGATAAATGTTAGAGGTCTTAAGTTTACGTATTATATTTTCTCTAAATTCTTTATACTTCCAATGTATGATTTCGTCAAAAAGAAACACAATTATTGCGTCATAGGCTTTCAACTATCATGCATCAGGAAGATTTTTGCCTTGGGGACAAAATATCATAATTCACAAGAGACAACCTCTTAATTCTCTTGTATATCTGTAAAAATGGATAAGTACTTGGTAATTGTTAGACGTCTTGATTTTATATAAAATGTTTATATAACAAATATAAAACCAACCGTTTTATATTTTTGATATAATTGTGTAAAAAAAACACAATCCATTGCGTGATAGCCTTTCAACAATCATACATCAACAATATTTCTTTAAGGTAGGGACGGGATATATAAATGTACAGGAGAAGACCTCTCAGTTCTCTTGTATTGTCATATCCTCCCAGTTCTGATGGCTTATATGTTGTCGGGAGCAATGGGGTTTAATTGATGCATTTCTTGTGCCTCAATTATCTTTTGGTTCTTCTTCGTCTTAAGAGCTTTCCATAGTTTACTGTTAGCAGTGCCCTTATTGTTAGTGAAATAAGAAATACCATAAATATGGTGAACAATCCACACTGATTTTCCACTTATTTTAATATTTGGTCCTCGTTAGTGAATAATGGTATTTGTAGATCAAATGCCTCTTTTATTTTTGTTAATTGCATTTTACCTTTGATTTTCTCTATTTCTGGTCATATGGATGTTTTTGATTCTTCGTTGTTTATATTTGGGATTGTGAATGACAAGTTTATTCCTTGAAAGTTTATTATTTTCGGGTTCATGATGTATATGCTAGTTGTGATTAAAGGTGTTTGTACTCTTTTAGTCTCTTTGGTCACGAGTCTGCAACCTTTTTTAATTGTAATTGTTCCAACGTCCTGTAGCATTATTTCTGTTCGATAACTGGAGTCAATTTTCTCCGTATTATTGTATCAGGATAGGGTTCCTACCGTCTTTTTTGGTACTGTAAATAACCATACACGTTTCGTAAATTGATACAGGTTTCTCTATTTGTGCTTCCTATTAGAGCTTCACATCAGCTAGGAATATCTTGTTGCTGTGATTCCTTTAGAAAGAGATCTAGCATACATGATTCTAGTTTTACGTTATATATGGGTAATGTCAGCTGGTAAACTAAGTTTTTAAATGACACGTATTCCTTTAATTCCTGGGCGTTAGCTAGTGCGTATTTCTTCTGTCTTGATCGATTAGCATAAATTCTGCTTCTGGTATGATACTCATGAAGGACTTGGTGTCTTTAATGTTAATGGGGAAGGTAGATATCTTGTATAGGTCATATATTAATTAGTGGAATTGTAACTACTGTAAAAAGTTGTTCACTAATTTCGGTGATATGCACCTTTTGTTTGGTATAATGTAGGAACAGATTAGCAGTCTCTGCTTGTACTGGCAAATGGAGACTAAATGTTAAATGGGTTTTTATTTCATTTATAATGTTTTTCAGGTTTTAGGGGTCTACTAAGTCGTAGGACAGGGATCCTCCTATTACCTCAAATAGTGCAAATTCGAATTCAGTAGCTACATTCAATAATGATATTGTTACAATATCAATTGAAAACGTTGTTAAACTTAAATCAGAGATCTCTCTGTCGACCTAGTTTTTTAAATAATTCATGGTTTTAACAGTTTTGAAATTTTCTTGGAGATGGCTTCAATTTTGTCTTTTTGATAATTGGCTATACTCGCTTGTATTTTTTAGACATAGACATAGACATTTTTTATTTTCATCCAAAACGTATAAATTAAACAAAGAATTTACCACTAACGGCCACTCTTAATTTATTAAACATAACTATAAGAAATAACTCTGTATTTTTTGTACATGCAACATAGTATTCATGGCTGTGTTTAGTCTTATAAAATTTTCTCTTAGTATATTTAAATCTTCTTCGGTGGACAAACCAAACAAGCGAGATGCAAGTTCCCTAATTATTGGAACTAAGCTTGCCGATCTTCGATATTTACTTCTGCGGAAAAATACTTCAAATATTTGTGTCGTGCTCTGCTTAAGCTTTTTTATTTCTGCATTATATAGTTCAAATAATGCTTCTAGCCTTTGCCTATATAATATCAGGAAGGCTTAGTGAGTAGATATTTTATAAGCATTTTCAATAGTTGAATCTGGAAGGAGTTCTAACTCACTTTTTGCTGGTTCGTCAGCCATGGCTAGTCGTCGACAGGTTTTCTTATCATCAATTGTCTAACATTCTCTTCTGTAATTATCATCTGGGCAATTTTTGTCTCCATCCATGCATTGCGTATTACCCTAGTCGATGTCAACAAAAGGGACTTTCCATCTAACTTGTACCCTTACTTTTCTTGAAGATGTCCATATCCAACTGGTGGATCATACTGGTTTTCTTACTGTTATTAGGATTTCATCGTTGTTATTTGGTATTAGTAAGTTAGGGATGGTTTTCGTAGTAATTTCTGAAATTGAGGCATCTAACTCCATTGGTTGTGGGTCAGTAGCTGCAGGTATTGCTGTGGGGAATGCTTCTTCCATGTCTGTTGTTGGTGTATATTCCGTTTTGGATGTAGTTTCTTCGTTTTCGGTCTGGATTCTCAGAAGGTAGAGGTAATTGTATATTTCTTGATTTACATTTCGAGATTTCCTACGCTTTATTAGTGGTCGTATCTGTATTATTATTATTAGTAATATTGAGAATAGGGGAGGTTGTGTTGATTTTTGTCATTTCCGTCGTAGCATTTATTATTATTTTGCAAAAGCACTGGCATTTAAATTTATATTTCTGTGTCAAAATACCACTGGTAGTATTGTAAGTTACTTTTATACTTTCGATACCTTTTATTATATCTGGTATTCTATTTCTTTGCGTTACAAAGTTAGATTCAATTTGAGTTGATTGAATTTCGGTTGGGGTGGTTTTCTGTGTATTTTGAGGAATATTTGAAATAGGGTTGGCTAGGACATCGGTTGGTTTTATATCAGGTTAATTTATTTCTTTGTTTTTAGTTTTTTATTAGATGTATTAGGTAACTTTGGTCTGTTCCATAACTCTTTGAAGAAATTCCATACGGTGGGTAATTCATTTAACAACACGTATTGTGCATCGTAAAATTTTCTTTCTCTTAATTGTGTTTTAATTGGTTTGTTTATATTGGGGGTTTCTATATCACTTGTAATAGGGTTTTGGTTTTCATACGTCGATCTGTTTCTTCTCTCCTTTTCTGTGGCTACTCCAAATCCTATGGCCTTATCAATTTCAGCAATTTTTACATCGTAATCATCTATTAGTTTCTTCGTTTTGAGTTAGGGGTAGGTAAGAGGCGGGATATCCTTTTTCTCGTTATTTGCATTCTTACTCGATTGTAGTCCTTTGTCTGATCTTAGGAATTGGAAAATGTATTGTTTTAGTTTGTTAGTATTTTTTGCCAGTCTTATTACTTGTTGGAATAATGTTTCAAATGGTTTAGGGTCTACTTTAATGAGTATTTTCCATGCGTTGTTACTGGTTATAAGTGAATTCTCATGCTGGAATATTATTCTATGTTTTACGATGTCTTCTGTATTGGTTTGTATAAATATGGTCATCAAAATTGTCATGATCTTCATGTTCCTTATAGAAAATGTCATTTAAGTGATTAGTTTAAATAAAAAAAATTATTTTAGTTATTTAAGGGTCTCTGATTCCAGGTAAAGTACTTTTTTTCATCTAACCATTGACTCTATAACACACTAGATACAATATACATTAGGAAAAATAAAACTTTAAAGCATTATCCGTTATCAGTGATTTTTGTCGAATCAAGTTTGGGGTAAATGCAGGCTGTGTTAGAGTTACACTACTTGTTGAAAAAAGGTTAAGGCGGATGATTAAATGTTAACAGTGTTAGTTAAAAAAACGGCTTGTTGTTAGATAAAGTTTTAAAATATAAGATAAGGTAGACCACACTACCTATTAATGATATAAAAAAATATTGTTACCAATGTTAGGAAAATTTTCCCTTTTTTTTCATTTTGATTACTGAGGTAGGATGACCTCTTAATGGCCACACTGCTCAGCAGTCCTGTAATACTATTAATAGGAAGTAATGCAAAGGAAGTACTGCACATTTGTATTATCATAATAGGCATTGGTTTTTGCCATTCAAACATATGCTACTAGCTTTGATATCAATTTAGAATGGTATTTATATGAGTAAACTTGTTTTAAATGATAAATTCTAGACGATTTGTTGCTTTGGTTAAAGAAACCGCCTGGTCAAGTAGTAATGACAAGGCAGATACAACTAGTCACTAAAACTTAGCCACAAGTTCCTGCAAACTCCAGATGGCCTGAATACTCTGTGATAAAGAGGTGATTATAGGGCCTATAATTTTGGTCTTGGTTAAAATTCAACACAAGCTTAATTTTAATGTATGAAGCTTGCGATCTTGCATTTCGTTTGCCGTGGGAATTTTTTTAGATAAAAATATCTAATTAAGCAAAAATTGCCTTAGAAAGTTAGTAAGATATAATGTTTTAGCAATTAAAATTCTGTACGCTAATACATCAATAAAACAATCTATTTTATTTCTATAATTTCTCAGAAACTTTTTAAAAGTCCTAGAGACTTAGCAACAATTTTTGTCTGATCAAATAAAATATTGTGATGAGGAAAATTATACAGATGTTCCACTATAGCGGATTCAAATGTTTGTTTTATCAAAATAAGATAAAATGTTTTCTGATTTGGGGGTATTAGTATTAATAGAGATAAAAGGGATTTTAAGATAAATTCAACTTATAATAGTTTAATTAAAGACCAGTTAAAAACTTCAACGAGTATTGATTTACATAATTGTCCCGAAACATGTGATAACCTTGCGAACGAAAGTCAAAGCAAGGTCAATGCTCTGAGAAGTCAACAGACTGCAGCTAAACTAGCAAATGAAAAAATTTATTCAATTTACAATTCATAAGTTTGTTTCATTAACCTGTAAGATTCTTTTTGGATCTGGGGTTGGGTGATTTTCTTTTGTTTTGTCCATGTATATACAATTTTCATTTTTAATAGATTCTCATTTATTCACAAATTGTTGCAGAGGAAAGGAATCCATGGTTTCATTATAAAAATTTGCTTTGGTTTTGTTATAAGATTATTAACATCAGTGCTGGGAGTTTTGTTTTATAATGTGAGTTGTTCTTATTTATTTTACTGTATATATATATATATATATATATATATATATATATATATATATATATATATATATATATATATATATATATATATATATATATATATATATATATATATATATATATATATATATTTTCGTTGTGTTTTAGTTATCGTGTTTTTTTTTGTGATGTCTTAAAAAGTTCTCAAATTGTCGGTTGTAATTCTTTTTCCTTTGAGAAAGGCTCTCGGACGTGGGGCCGAAATATTCGAAGTATTTTTGTTTTCTAAGTTAAAGTGTAGTTTTTATATTTTATTTTTGTTCACTGCTTTATCGAAATTAAAACCCGTTTTTTCTTTGCTTAATTTTTCGTAAATTGAAAAGCAGTGTGGTCTAAGAACTTATTTATGGTACAATGCGGGAAAAAATCCATACATGGTGTACAATTCAAAACATTATCTGTATGAAGAACAGTATGAGGAATTAAAAAATGTAACAATTAAATTCGACACAAATGATGAGAAACTTCGGATCAAAGATACTACCAATAAGATATATTATTGTATACGAAAACTAACAGACTGCGTAAGCCCTTTATGTTTTCACATACAGTTGATTTACAAAATAATTCGTATTGCCCCAAATAAACCAAGTTTAATACAACAATGCTGGAAACATATAGTCTTACTATAAGAAAAACAGATATCCACTATACCTTGACTAATCTTCAACTCCCTGAGAGTCTGAAACAATATTTAATGTACATCGGAGATAATCATAAAAGATGCAGCAAAGAATTCCATTTGAAATTCATGACCCCCCACTTATTAAAATCAGACAGTAACCAGACCACAGGTAAAGGACCTATTTTAAGCATTACAAATGATTATGAAATTAACTTTTCAGAAATCTAATAAAATTAACTGCTATTTGCTACACCCATTTTTTTCTCTTGTGCCACCAAAGTAATTAAAATATTTTTTTGCAAGTCAAATATTTGCAAGGGAGTATTCTTTCATTGTTTCCCACAAAAAAGTATATTTAGAAATGCAACAATAAAACCCTTTAGTGACAGCTATTAACAAAACAGTGCCATCAACAGAATATTTCTACCTAATCATTAGTAAATTAATATAAATTAAATATGAATTTTTTTCTTAGAAAGTTTGTTAAGCACACCTATCAAGGAAAAAGAAACCTAACAAAATGAGAGAACCTCGGCCCAATTATTTTTTCGCAATTCAAATAAAAAATGTCCACATAAAAGAAAAGACCTCAGTTATACAAAACCATATAGGTCAAAAGGATGCGAGACTATCAAAAGCCCTAATTAAACAAACTTCTTTCCATGTTACATTGAAAGTTATTCACTTGAAAAACAATGATGAAGTTGAAATAACAAAAAATGGATTTATATGGGCCATTTCTCTTTTTCAACATGAGTTTACCAAAAACCAGCTACAATTCGATTTCCAAGGCCTCGGAACATTTTATGAACAAATTTTATGTGCGAAATTGAACAATGAGGAAACAGTTATGGCTAGTTTGAGTCCAGTTTCGGAAAACATTACTGAAGAGGCCAGTAGGTGTGACATACTATTCGCAGACCAGGAACGCTGGAGGCCACATTTGACAATTTTGAACCTAAGGAAAACCCCCAAACTAAGGAGAGAAGCCAAAAGGCTTCACCCATCCTTTACATCTGAGTTTCATAATATTGAATTTTGCTGTGAAGTAGTAGAAGGCATACAGTTATTTTCAATGAATGGCCCGAAAAACGAAGAAAATTATTACGAAATAATCACCGAATTTCGTAACTATTTTCATAAGTGTTTGCACCTTCACTAACCATACTAATACGACCTCATCCTAGGAGCTGGCAAAAACCCACGGAAATTTTTTTTAGAGAGGTAAAAGGCAGATATATTCAACACAATTAAGAAATTAAACAAAAGTACCTCTCCGAAAATAAATAAATACAAATTCAGGTCGAAAAATAAAGAATGAAGTCACATTTCTTGTCTAAGAAGATTCAGCTGGTGCAAAAATTGAGCTCCATTTTCCAAACATGTAGTACCATAGATAATCCTCTTTTGCACAGTGGGGCCCTTTCCCTTGCAATAATCCTGCAAGTTTTAATATTCATTAAAATTACCACTGCCTAGAACAATGACCATACACTCTTGAAATGAAGATTTTGGCTTGAAATTCTTGTCAATAACGCTGTTTAGACGAGGGTCAAAATAGCAATAATCGTCAACTTCGACCAAATGCTTTAATTCCATTAAATTGTCCACAATTATTGTAACAGGAATATTATGTTGCTTTATGACAGGGCTCTTAACACCTTCCATGAATGATGCTTAAACTTTTGCAAGTTTGCTAAAAAGAGAGGCAGCCTTTGTGCCACCCCAAAAGTAGTAGTCACCACCAGTGGTGGTGGATACTTGTGGCGGAGAATAAGCCTTCCACTGCTTGATATAGTGTAATGCCGTCAGATTTCATCCAGAATCAACCAATGCTTGTTGACACTTATTACACTCTTCCTGAGAAATGAAAGGTGCACAAATGAAGTAAATTAGAAACAAGCGAAGCTTATCGTCGGGGTTTCCCATCGACTAATTAGAAAGAATTTCATGATGAGGTCTTAGACGCACAAATGAAGTAAATTAAAAACCAGCAAAGCTTATCGTCGGGGTTTCCCATCGACTGATCAGAAAAAAATTTCATGATGAGGTCTTTCCCAAATTTAATTTGGTCATTATTTTGTTGTCTGATTCAAAATAAACATCTAAATGTCTCACTTTCACTTGATCCAAGATGGCTTGAGTCAATGAAGTGTGCATCTCAATTCTTTTATACTTTTCATCAAGCTGCGGCAAAGAGGGCACAGCTGAAGTGATTTGACGGTTTGTACAAGTCAAATCCACCTCATCTTCTGTCATTGTTTCTTTAAGCCTTCTGACTTTCTCAGTATCAGATCTATAAGAGTCAATTTCCTGATGCAGAGCTTCAGCTACGAACGGAATAACACTTCCTTTCTGATCCATCCAGAATTTGTCGTCATTATTCAGTTCCCAAGTGATTTTCTTTTCCTTGCAACTGTTTTCATCCTTCTCCTTAACTACGACTAATCCTGATTTATTATCAAAAACATCCGCAATAAGTGCTTGATAGGTCCACGTATGATGTAAGCAAGTCGCTAAGTCCCGATCTAGAATCACCAACAACGGTCTCTCCTGACTAAAACTTGCGAGCGACCCGACATCTCTGTTGAATAAAGTGTTAGAAGTGTCGCTTATGTTGCTTTTGATTTTATTATATAGTCGTTCAGCTACTTGTTCTACAGAATTTCCTTTTGGACATCGGATGGAGGGTGCATAACCCATTGTTGCCAAATTGTCAAATAATCCTTCCACAATTTGAACCAAGATACGGTCCATTTGTTCCTCTGTGGTTCCAGACCTAGACAGGTTGTAATAGTCAAGAGTGTCCGTGCCAATTTTGTATCTCAGCGTAAATAAGTCTTCTTCCGGGCAAATAGAACTAGTATACTGACAAAAAACCTGATTAAAATCATCAGATATGACACTGTCAGAAAGCCCCCTGTGTCAATTCTTCTAGCAATAGCCGTATGATGTTGCCAGTAAATTTGAAATAATACTGGCAGTACAAGCTCTCCTTTATATCTTGAACAGTCCAGGAAATGTTTTCAGAAGTTGGCGGACAAAAGTAAACGCATGAACTTTCAAGAACTGGTTCTCAAGAGGAATGAAGGTTCATGCGCATCAAGAAACCCAATTCATTCATTAAGTTCTTTTTGAAGTAATGAATTTTCAATTATTTCTTGAGAAAACTGGTCATATATGAGTATCTTTCGATCATAGACTTTGTTCGTGAGAGGCTTATTGAATTTCAGCATTCCTTTTAGCATGTCTTTTTGACGCTGTCTTAAGGACATCATATTGAGAATGATATTTTTAATCTGTCAAAAATATCGTGTGTATGATTTAAATTATTTGGCCTGTGTATGATATAAGATTAAAATACGAGGAAAATCAGTATGGATTGTTCTCGCCAAATTCAAGGTACAATATTCTAATCACCATATTTATGGTATTTCTTATTTAACTAACAATAAGGGCACTGCTACCAGTAAACTATGGAAAGCTCTTAAGACGAAGAAGAACAAAAAACGATATAATTGATGCAAAAGAAATGCATCAATTAAACCCCACTTAGATAACTTCGAAGACCGCACTGCCTTTCCATGACGAAAGTAAAACGGTTCAAGATAGGGATGAAACCTTTTTATTGACAGTGAACGGATATAAAATTTAACTGGATATTTCGAACACATAGACAGCAATCATCAGCTGATGATGAACACTGACTATGTGTTCGAAATATCCAGTTAAATTTTATATCTGTTCACTGTCAATAAAAAGGTTTCATTCCTATTTTGAACTGTTTTACTTTCGTTTAACCCCACTGCTTCCGGAGATATGTAAGCAATCAGAACTGGGAGGATACAACAGTACAAAAGAGTTAAGAGGTCTTCTCCTGTTCATTTATATATCTCCTCCCTACCGTATAGAAATATTGTTGATGTATGATCGTTGAAAGGCTATGACACAATTAGTTGTGTTTTTTTTCGATACAACTACATCAAAAATATTGAACGTTTGGCAGAATTTTTTTTTTATGTAACATCAAGACCTCAAACAATTACCAAGTACTTATCCATTTTTTATAGATATACAAGAGAAGTAAGAGGTTGTGTCTTTTAAATTATGATATTCTGTCCCCAAGGCAAAAATATTTCTGATGCATGATAGTTGAAAGGCTATGACGCAATAAATTGTGTTTCTTTTTGACCAAATCATGCATTGGAGGCATAAAGAATTTGGAGAATATATAATACGTAAACTTACGACCTCTAATATTTATCATGTACTTAACCATCCTATTAGAACAGTGCTCTCGGATTTACATGTCAGAGTAGTGACACATAGATAGTGTCAAAATAATAACCTATAAGATATTATTCATTAATGATCATGTGCTATATATATGTTGTAAAAATGATTATATTGTTACGTTACCATTATGTGTCATTTTGTGTATTAAGAATATGATTCTGCCAAGAAATTTTTGTTATAGGAATTGGCATGCTCTGGCACTGACCAACGATACGTCATGGTCAAAAATCAAGAAACGAGTAACACCTACTGTAATGATTTATCCACTGCCGAAGAATGCACAAAACATCACACATCTGATTCGACTCAACAGCAATCAACCAAGATAAGACACCTCAAATAATACCAACTGTATGGAAGCAAGAACCAGCTACTGTCCTACAATCATCTGTATCCTTCCAACTGAAATATGTAGACCTGAAAAAACGCAGTAATCAGCTGAGAAGATACTCCCACCACACTCTCACGTAGACACCAACAAGGACTACGACTTTCAACGGATCGCCTGCATCAAATTATGTAGAAACCCAACATGAGCAACATCACGAACACTTATGAAGATTAGAAAATGTTAATATAAGTCCTAATTTTGCAATTCGCTTGTCGACATACCAAATAAGGCTTTAAGAACTATCTAAGTCAATCGACTCATAAGACAAATTAACAAACGTTTAAAAAACATTACAAACTTTAACAATTCGTGAAAATTGTAAACAGTAAAAATACTTTGAGGTGAAAAACTGAAAACTGAAGTTAATTAGCAAGACAGATAACATACCAACTCAATCAGTGAAATGGGCAGAGACGTGAAAATTATGCTATTGCTGTGAAAAAAAACATTATAAACTTAGTGATGAATGTTAAAAGAATGTGCCAACAGTGAATTGAAAAATTAGCTTGGTGAAAAATTACGAAAATGTCCCAATAGTGATTTTATTATGATGTAATTTTAATCTAATTGTACACTTAAATGTTTAAGAATACCTGGGATCAATTGAAAGCTAAATGCAATAAATAAATAAACAGTTGAATTATAATAAAGTAAGTTTGATTACAATAAAAAACATTGAAATCAGGTATTCATGTGTAAACCCAATTGTTATTCAAGTGCTCAATATTAATGCAAGGTACAGGATTATAATTTAAACAAAGGTAAAATAATTGTAATGAGGTGAAGTTATTATAAAAAGAATGTTTAATAAACGTTAAAGAATTTTAAGGAAACATAAAATTCAAAAGGAGGTCAGTCTGAATGATGAGGACATCATTCTACAGCGGGATAAGGGATATGTGATATACAGGCCTACAATCCCCCCTATAAAATTCAAGACCGATCCCTCATTCATTTCCTTTAGAAAATTTCAACATAAGAATCTTAGAAACATCTCAGGTTTTAAAGTTAAATTCATTATTCCGTAAGATACTTGCTCCTAGATACGGCTTCGATTTGTTTGTTGTTTTCAATACAGCAAGTAAATGTGTTCCTTTTTGAACTAGCCAATAAAAACCAATTTCTACCAAATAGAATCAACTAGTTTCTTTGAACCCAAAGAACTGATTGGGAAAATCCTTGATATATTGTGAAATGGGAATAACTCTTTTAGTGGAGGTTAAATCACATGCTATAGTTACGAAATACCAGTTGTATTGCAAAACCATAATACCTCTTTTGGAAGAGGTTGAACTACGCAAATAAGACAGGATTTAGAAATCCTGTCTTCATATAATAAGTTTCGGTGGCAAAATTCCGAGAGTTAGTTTTATTCCGGTGTCGATGCAATATAATCAATACAATTTTATATAGAAATTATCTTGTCTAGAGTTGTATATGAGTACTGAAATAAAATTATTGTTTATTAGTCGTCTTTGTTTATGGTCCCAGGCACCAGGTACAGTTTCTACGGTCTTTAGGTACGCTCTCAAAGGAATCTACACAACTCAGAAGACCCGAACATCGCTGAGATGACTCTATCTACCAGAAAATTGGGGACTATTAACAGAGTCCTTCCATTCTAATTCCTCAACTATACAGCTCCCATAGTATTATCTTTATTTGAATGTCCCTTATATTATACTCACTCTAGGAAAGTTCCCAGCAACATTACTAATAATCAACCCCCTAGTAAAGTCTAATACAAATACACCCCCCTCCCCCTCGTAACACTAGTTCAAGCATATCAGACTCTAGTTAACCATTTTTAAGCCACTATATCACTTGTGAGGTTGTAGTATTGTCTATGTCTGACTTAATCTTGATTAAGTTACCTATATCAGACCCTAGTCTACTAATTATGAGCTGGTAGCAGTATCTGTGTCTAACTGAATCTTGATAAATTCCCACGTTGTATGTCTCTAACACTAAAAATAATCCAATTTATATCTTTCAGACTTTGGTAAGAACCTAATTCACCTATATCAGTCTTTAGAATACCACATGTAAGCTGATAGGTGTGTCTGTGTCTGACTGAATCTTGAAAAATTCCCACTTAAAGTGTCTCTAACATAAAAAAAATCCAATTCATTTGTCTCAGACTTTGGTGAAGACCTAGCTCACCTATATCAGACCCTATTATACCATTTGTGAGTTGATAATAGTGTGTGTTTCTGACTGAATCTTGATAAATTCCCACTTCATATGTCTCTAAAATTAAGAAGAATCCAATTCATGTCTCTTAGACTTTGGTAAAAACCTAGTTCACCTATATCAGATTCTAGTAAACCATTTGTAAGCCACTATACCATGTGTGAGCTGGTCGTAGTGTCTGCGTATGACTTAATCTTGATTAGGTCACCTACAGCAGACTCTAGTATACCACTTATGAGCTGGTAGCAGTATCCGTGTCTGACTGAATCTTGATAAATTCCCACTTCATATGTCTCTAAAATTAAGAAGAATCCAATTCATATCTCTTAGACTTTGGTAAAAACCTAGTTCACCTATATCAGATTCTATTAAACCATTTGTAAGCCACTATACCATGTGTGAGCTGGCCGTAGTGTCTGCGTCTGACTTAATCTTGATTAGGTCACCTACAGCAGACTCTAGTATACCACTTATGAGCTGGTAGCAGTATCCGTGTCTGACTGAATCTTGATAAATTCCCATGTTTTATGTCTCTAACACTAAAAAGAATCCAATTCGTCTCCTTCTGACTTTGGTAAAAACTCTAGTTCACCTATACTACACTCTAGTATACCAATTGAGAGTTGGTAGTAAGTGTTTTTGTCTGACTGTATCTTGATAAATTCCCACTTCATATGTCTCTAACACTAAAAAGAATCCAATTCATCTCTCTCAGACTTTGGCAAAAACCTAGATCAGCTATATCAGACTCTACTATACCATTTTTAAGCCACTATACCACTTGTGAGCTGGTAGTAGTGTTTTTGTCTGACTGATTCTTGATGAATTCCCACTACACACGTCTCTAACACTAAAAAAATCCTATCCATCACTCTTAGACTTTGGTAAAAACCTAGTTCACCTATATCAGACTCTAGTATACAATTAGTTAGTCAATATACTACTCGTGAGCTGATAGCAGTATCTGTTTCTGACTGAATCTTGATTAATTCCCATGTTAAATATCTCTAACACTAAAAAGAATCCAAATCATCTCTCTAAGACTTTGGCAAAAACCTGGTTCAGCTGTATCAGACTCTACTATAACATTTTTAAGCAACTATACCACTTGTGAGCTGGTAGTAGTGTTTTTGTCTGACTGATTCTTGATATATTCCCACTTCATACGTCTGTAACATTAAAAAAAATCCAATCCATCACTCTTAGACTTTGGTAAAAACCTAGTTCACCTATATAAGACTATAGTATACAATTTGTAAGTCACTATACCACTCGTGAGCTGGTAGCAGTATCTGTTTCTGACTTAATCTTGATTAATTTCCACGATATATATCTCTAACACTAAAAAGAATCCAATTCATCTCATTCTGACTTTGGTAAAAAAAACTTATTTCACTCTGGAATACCAATTTTGAGCTGGTAGTAGTGTCTTTTTTGACTGAATCTTCATAAATTCCAACATCATATGTCTCTAACACTAAAAAGCATCCAATTCATCCCTCTAAGACTTTGGTAAAAACCTAGTTAACCTATGTCTGACTCCAGTATACCACTTTTGAGCTGGTAGTAGTGTCAGTCTCTGACTTAATCTTGATAAATTGCCAATTCATATGCATTTAACTATAGAAGGAATCAGGTTCATTTTTTTCAGACTTTGGTAAAAATCTAATTCACTCAGTTTGTACTCTAGTATACCATTTTTGAGTATACCATATTCCTCTTTCATATGTCTCTAACTCGAAAAAGTATTCAATTCTCAACCCTCAGATTTTTGTAAAAACCTATTTCCACTATGTCAGACTCTAGCAAACCACTTTTGAGCTGGTAGCAGTGTCTGTGTCTGACTGAATCTTGATATATTCCCACTTCATATGTTTTCAATCCTAAAAAGAATTCGATTCATCTCTCTCAGACTTTATCAAAAACCTAATTGACCTATTTCAGACTCTATTATTCCAATTTTTAGTTAGTAGTAGTGTAAGTATCTGACTGAATATTGATAGATTCCCACTTCGCATGTCTTTAACTCTACAGAAATCCAATTCATCTGTCTCGAACTTTGGTAAAAACTTAGTTCACCTATATCAGACTCTAGTATACTGCTTTTGAGCTTGTAGTCGTGTGTTTGTCTGACTGAATCTTGATAAATTCACACTTCATGTGTCTCTAACACTAAAAAGAATCCAATTCATCTCTCTCAGACTTTGGTAAAAAACCAAGTTCACCAATATCAGACTCTAGTAAACCCTTTGTGAGCTGGTAGCAGTGTCTTTGTCTGAGTGAATCTTGATGAATTCCTACTTCGTATGCCTCTAACTCAATCCAATGCATCTCTCTCAGACTCTAGTAAAAGCCTAGTTAACCTATATCAAACTCTAGTATACCACTTGTGAGCTGGTAGTAGTGTGTCTGGACGACTGAATCTTGATAGATTCCCACTTCACATGTCTCTAACCCTAAAAAATCTGATTCATCTCTGTCAGACTTTGTCAAAAACCTAATTGACCTATTTCAGACCTTGTACCTAGTATATGATTTTTTACAAGAAAATATAATTTTTAACTACCATGAAATTGCGTGGAAACAGACTTATCCAGCCAAAGTTTCTGGATTATCCCATGCTCGTCATTCCTGTCAGTGGAAAAACCCGTCCAAGACGAGTGTTGTTTCTAGAGCTTTAGTTTACCTCATGTACTAAGCATTTTAAATTAGACGCAAAAAATAAGTAATATATGAACACAGACAATATAAATTTAAATAACACAAGCGCTTTTAATCTTGAGGGAAAAATTAGGTTTTAAAGTTCTATGTACAGTTATTCCCTGACTTTATCACAGTTATGGTTTCGACACTGTTTAAGAATAATTAGTATAATTATCAGAAAAAAAATATGAGGTCAAATTAGTAAAACTTCGGTAGTGTTGAGTAAACCAAAGGGCAATATTGCTCTGCGATGATTTCATGGATTTGTCCTTTTTTTCTTACAATAGGAATGTTTGATGTCAAATGGTTATTAAAGTGGATACCATACGCATTGCTCATGACATCTTGTCTAAAATCTTCCAATTTTTTGAATGATTGGATAAATAACCCATCTCTCCACTCCGTCCACTTGATTGGTAGAAATGTCTCTGTTCTTAAGAAAGTTAATTTACAATTTTTTCCCGCCTCATCAAAGTTTCCTTTTTGCAGAGAGAGTTCGCAATATTTCTTCGTAATATCACGAATGGTTTGGAAACCTAAGCCATCCCATGATCTATTATTGTACTTTTTCTGAGCAAGAGAATTGTATATTTTATTGGCTAAAAAGTGGTTACTTTCAAATTTCATTATACCGTTGACTAATTTGTAAAGAAGGAAAGATCCAAGACTTGACGTATTTTTAAGAAGTACTGTGTCTGTGTCTAAATAAAGTCCACCATAATTTTTCAACAAAAAAACTCTCATCATGTCAGATATATGCTCTGTGAGGTCGGTTGCCTGACCTTTAACATCTAGATAAAGTCTTTCAAAGCTAGTGTTTTTAAAGAGTATCCCAGGATCCACTTTCACTAGTTTAAGGTTTGTGAAATTTTTTAAACATGGATTATTTCGTTCTATTGCTTCTTTCTTTATTCCTGTCATGTAGAGGATAACTGGTAACGGATATTGCAACCGGGCAGCAGCTTCAATGCTGCAGGCATATCTGTCATTTAGATATCCTTTACCACTACTTTCAATGAAGAAGGTGGTGTTGAAGTTGTGATATCCCCCAACTTCATAAAGTATTTCTATTCCATCTTCACTTCTTTTTGTACCTCGGATACGATTTAATACGTCATAATCCATTATGAGCAATATTACAATGACGTAGATACCACATGTGCACGCTAATGAGATGAAAGAGTTCCTTATTCGGCATGCCATCTGAAAATAAAGCAAACGATGGTTAATATAAGTCTCATAAGAAAGTTGACTTTTGGTATAATTTGTATAGTGGGTTTCGACATTTTAGGAGAAATTATCTTTAAATTCAATGAAGTTATTAAGCCCTACCAGGATTATTTATACTTTAAAATTTTTTTTACCTGTAAGATCATGATAAAATTTAGCAGTTTCAAATTTATTTTGATCATACAGATGGTGGTAACGAATACTGCATGAGGAGGGATGTAGCTCAACAGGAACCGAAACTCCAAAAAACAGAATATTAAATTCAATAGATATATCAAAGAATCAGTTTGTTTTGTTGATTTCAAATATATAAGATTCATTAAGTTTGGCGTTACCCACCAAAGGGTAAAGTGATAAACTTTGCCAGATTTTCGAAAAAAGAAATGAACATCCCCTAAGAGTCAAAGCTTCTTAATGAAAATCACACTATCGGATTCAGAGTATCAGAGGACACAAATGTAGAGGTTTCAAGCTGCTATCTGAAAAAATCTGGAGTGTTAATTTTTCCCAGAGGAATACTGTGAAAAATACTCTAAAAACTAAACAATAGATTAAAACAAGATTTGAAGGAATATGAGGATACTTTAAGAGTTAAGGATTAGGGATCGGCACCGTTTTTGTTTTAGTTTTGTTTTCTTCCGTATTCTGTTCTTGAAAAACAGATATAGATAACCTTTTTTTTTCAGCGACATTTCTGTTTCTGTTCCGTTTTTTCCTACCTTTTCGGTTGTTTCTGTTGTTCTTCTTTATGTGTTTTTATTGCGATTAGCATCATAGCACTCTTAGCGACTTCTTTTGGATTTGCAATACATACCAGGAATAGTTCTGTCTTTATGCGTTCTGAAGAAAAGATTTACTACTTTGAATATTCTTCTTACATTAAAGCAGTCTTTGAAAAATATGCACAGAATTAAACACCCGCTTGACACAGTGAAAAAAAGAATAAGCATCTAGTTACAAAAGCACAAAATTATCCGTGTGTGTAATAGAAATATAATCCCGTTTTTGAAAAGATCTGATTTTATTGAGCATTTTGCTAAGAATTTATTCATTCTGAAAATATCTGAAACATTTTTTTTCACTTCTTTGACATGGTAGACATGTTTATGGGTTGCCTTATTGTTTTTTATAATTGTAAAACGTGTTTATGGTGAAATTTGAAATAATTTGTACTTATTTCAAATTAAAAAATTTCATTAACGAGCTTCCCATTTCAATATTTGAAAAGCCAGGAATAAAGGCTCTAATTTCTAAACTTACAGTAGGTCTAGCTGTACCTCAGATCGTACTGTTGCAAGATATTCTAGTCACTGCAAAGAAAAAGAAGATCAAGCAGCTCAAAGTAGAACTACAGAAATATCTGGAAAGTGAATTTACCCCTAGACTGCTGGTTGGGTGTGGCTTTCTATGCATTATAGCTCATTACGCAATGAAAAATACAGACAACAACCTTACTTTGGAGCACAGAAACCTTGACTTTCAGTGACTAGTAGTTGATTACAATAGCACTCATTCCTTGTACAATAAGTCGTAGCATCCAGAAGTTCAGAATTCTACAGAAAGTACAGAATATTACTATAATATTGAGCCTGAATTAAAAGTAGAGTTAGAAAATGAAATCAAAGAAAAGAATAAAATTATTTTAGATTTAAAAATATAAATTAATAATTTACGAAATAAAGATATTATTGAACTTAAAATGTTTTTTAAATCAAAACAGATTTAAAGTGCTGGAAATTATAATGAAGTGAAGAATAAAGTAAAAAGTTATTTTAATAATCAAAAAGAAGTTAATAAAAAGGATGCTGATAAAAATCAAAAATCCATTCGAGATGTAATTGCTAGACGGAGTGTTGAAAAAGAACAGAATATTGACATTTTGAATCTATTTATAACTAAGAAAAAACAAGAGAAGTTTTGGATTTCCCAGAGTATTTGTTAATATTTCAAAGAATTCCAATTCAACTGATTTTTGATCCCTTTTTGACTCTGTTGTTAGAGATTTAAAATATAGAATAAATGACAGAGATAGGTAAGAGAGTTCAATTTACAACACGTGAAATATTCTATTCTCAGAAGGATAATGAAGAACACGAACCTATTTATCATCATAGCTACTCCTGGATTTTTAATAAAAATAGTGAAACTGAATAAAGCCATCTAAATAATAACCGCAGGAATATACACACATTAGTCATAGAGAATACAGCCAGATCAGGTTTACAATTTGAAAGAGTCGATGGAAGGGATTATCGAATGACAATATTATCAAGGTATTTGGGAGGTACTACCTGAATTTGTAAAAATTAAAAACCTTGCATTATTAAAAAAAATAATGATAATAAATGCTTTTTTGGTCAACACTCACTTATCGTAACCCAGCAAATGACAGACATGTTGATAGACTATCAAAATATAAACCATATGACAATGAATTTTACTTTAAAGAGATTAGTAATTTGCCAATGCATATTCAAGATATTTATAAATTTAAAAGCAAATATATTATTAAAATTTTTTATTTCAATAAGTGAAAATAATGTGGTTAGAGCTCATATTCCTAAAACCAAGATCAACGGAAAAACTGCTACATATGTGATTGATTTGCTCATTTCAATAATCAGTATGTTTTAAATAAGGATTTAAGTAGATTACGTGAATCTCAAATGACTAAAATGGGCATAAAATTTGTTTATTTACATTGTGTAGAAGACACTTTAATGAACAAGAAAAATTTGAAAAAAATAATAAAAAAGAAAACTGTGAAGATCCTGACATCATCATGCCAGAAACAGGATCAAAAATTCAATTTAAAAATATAGCAAAACAAATGAAAGTACTTTACTGTATTATCGCTGATTTTGAATCGTATAATGAAAAATTTACTCAAAAGAAAGGTAAACAAGACAAATAAAGTAGCAGAGCAAAAGCCATTTGCTTATGGATTCCAAGTATGTTTTTTTTTATACAACAAAAAATAAATATTAGAAATATTTTGGTGAAGATGCTAGCCAGCATTTTGTATCTACTTTAACAGACGTGTATACAGAAATAGCCAATGAGTATGAAAATAGACAGAGAGATCATGGTTATGCACAAAAACCAGACAGAGAAAAATAGAATAATACTATTACAAGCTGTGAACCTTTAAAAGCTGTCTTATTTGTGAAAAGAAATAGAAGATGATAATTTTTCATCTAGATAAAAACCATATGACTGGTAATATACTTGGATTTACTCATGCAGAATGTAATAAAACTTTAGAATTCCTAAACATATCCCTATGTCATGGATAATTTCTCAAATATGACTCTTATTTATTTTTTAGAGAAGTAGTACCTGATAACGGTATTTTTGATTCAGCAGAGATTTTTATATGATTTCTATAAGACAATAACGGTTAATAATACCAAATACGAAATGTGTTTCTTAGATTTACTCCATTTTATGGCTTCATCAATCGGCTATCTGAAAATTTAGCTAAATGTGAATGTAAAATAAATTGCAATTATTTAAGAAACCATTTCAAGTATACTTCCGATGTATTTCAGAAAACTGAAGATTTCAAAGAAATAAGAAAGAAAGGGATATATCCCCATGAATATATTAATAGCTATGAAAAAATAAATGATACAAAATTACCTTCAATAGACGAGTTTTATTCTAGATTAACAGGGAAAAATGTTTCTGAAGAAGAATATATAAGAGCAAAATATATTTGGAAATTATTTAAATGTCAAACACTATTATATTACCCTAAATTATACCTAAGAAGTGATGTTTTAATTTATCAGATATTGTTGAAAATTTTAAAAAACGTATGTTTAAACAATTACAAACTAGATCCACTGCACTTCTTCTCAGCACCAGGACTAACATGCGAAGCTTTTCTCAAGCACTCTAAATCTAAAATTCCATTATTTTCTGACAAAGATATGTATACATTTATTGAAAAAGGAACAGGAGGAGGTGTATCTCAATATATGAAAGATATGCTAAAGCGAATAATAGATAATGAAATACTTTAATCAAATACAATCTTAAAATTATTTAATATATTTAGACTCTAATAATTTGTATGGTTGGGTAATGTCACAAAATTTACATTAAAAAGACTTTACCTTTATTAATATACCCGATCATCTAAAAGAAAACCACACCTCAGACTATTACCAACAATTAAAATATTACGTTCAGTCAGAAATGAATTAGCATAACGTAGGAGCCCATTTACGAAGTTTATTTAGAATATCCAAGAGGGTTACACAGTTTGCATAAAGATTTACCGCTAGCTTCCGATCATTTTCAATACAAATTAAGTACAACTTTAAATAATAAAATAAATTATGTAGTACATTATGAGAATTTAGAATTTCATTTAAAAATGGCTTAGTATTGAAAAAGTACATAGAATACTAGCATTTACTGAGTCACCCTATTTAAAAGAGTATATCAATCATAATACTAAATTACGACAAAAGGGAAGAAATGATTTCGAGAAAAATTCTTTTAAACTATTGAATAATGCTTGTTTTGGAAGAACCATGGAAAATGTTAGAAAAAGAGCTAGTGTTGAAATAATCACTAGTGATGAATAAAAAAAAATGTTAAAAAAACATAACTTTAGATCAGAAATAATCTTTAGCGAGAATGTCTCGGCAGCCAAAATGGCCATGTCAAAAATAAATCTAGATAAACCTATTTATATTGAATTGACTGTATTAGAATTTTCTAAGTTACTGATGTATGAATTTCATTATGAATACATAAAACCAAAATATAATACAAAAATCTGCTCATTTTATATGGATACGGTTAGCTTTATTTAACAATAATGTCTGAGTTTGAACGTTTAAGATCAAAGGTATATGCTTATTTAAAATAGGGTGACGATGAAACGAAAGCAAAGAAAAAAATTGAAAGGTATCAAAACGAATATCTTTAAAGATAAAGTAACATTACAGAATTATAAAGATGTATTATTCGAAAAAGTGGGAAACTTATCAGAAACTCAGTTTACTTTAAGAGCAAACAAACTTAGAATGTTCTTAGAAAAACAAAACAAAAAGCTCTAGACCCTACTGATACTAAAAAAAGATTTTGAAAAATAAAGCAAACACGGTACCCTGAGGATTTAATCAATTGAAGCTATAATCTATTAACCATTAAGTTCAGCTATGAGCTATAAGCTTCAAAGCTGGAAGCTATAAGCTTCAGGCCTATAAGCTTCAAAACTATAAGATTCATAGTTGAATTTTACTTAGCAAAACATTTACCAAGTAAATGGACGGAAAACCACCTATTAAAATATATGAATTTGGACAAAACAAAGTTCGTTTTAAAAATAAGTTTTGTCTAGCACCTCAATGGTCGTTTCGATTAATGATTTGTGGTAACTCTGGTTGTGGTAAAACCAATTTACTCTTGAAATTGATTTATGATTACCTATACTTACAATTAATTTATCTGTATGCTAAAGATCTTGAAGAAGATAGATATAAAGATTTAATGATTAACATTAATGTCGTGGAAGAAAAAACTAATAAGGATCTTATTTTTGTGAGTAATGATCAAAGTGATATCATTGATGTAGATGACTTAGATCCCAAGGTTCACAATTTAGTTATTTTGACAATTTTGTTACAGGAAAAGATCAAAAATATTGTGATAAAACCTAAAATTATACGAATAAACTGTAACTATTTTCTATTTTTCAAATGTTACAGTCCAAAAGAAATTGACTGAATCCGACAAAACCATGCATCTGACTTAAAAAGTTTATCAGCTACTTTAATGAGGCAAGAATCATGGATTTTTACTAATTGATTTTTAAACAAATGATGAATCTCTCAAGTACAGAATGTACATGGATATTCACTTAAAAAAATTTGCATGTACTAAAAGAACGAGTTTGGAAGCTTGGGAAGTAAAAACTGGAAATATACAAGTAACAAAAGGAGATTACTTAATGGAGATGGATATCTTGATTTACAATTGAAACGATTAACTAATCTAGGTGATTCAAAATCAGAGAAAGATGATATGAATTTAAAAAATATGAAAATTATTTTAAACGATTTCAAGCGTGAAGTTGGTAACTAACAAATTTTTAAAAATCAGTATTCAAGTGAGGATATTAATAGATTAACAAAAAATTTTCAATTACCTGATAATATATTGAATAGAGTTGATAACAAAAGACTATTAGTAGAAAGTACCTTAAAAGTAACATAAGAAGACATTAATGCAGAAAATAGAAGAATTAGAAATGTTGTAAACCCGAAAAATCGGGCAAATGCATTTAATTTTTCAAATTTATTGGTATACTCAAAGGGTTTCATGCAGTTATCTGAACATATAGACAATTTCGAATGTGTTATACTAAATAAACTTGAACAAGATCCCGATGAAGCATTTCAAAAGATAATGAAAGGAAGTTTGAAGTAAAAATCAAGCCTATGAAGTTTTTTGAAAAGAATATTACGAAAATCTTTACCTTTGAATTTTATCTATAAAAATAATTCTCTAATAAATGGAAAAGTATACAATTTATTTATCAGAATTTCAAAAAACAAAAAATTTAAACCTATTTTTGATTCAAAACAAAAATGTTAAGTTCGAGTAATACATACAAAAGTGAATGAACGAGAACCTGTTAAACTTTTACTTCATAAAAGAAAGGTGACTAAGATTGAAAAATATAAAAATTAAAACAAAGGATGCGATATCGATCTTTCCTTCAAACAACTACTTTAAAATTGTCCAAGATTATCTTTCTTATGTCTTCTTGGTAAATTTAAAATCAATAAAACGATGAATTTATTTAATATTATTGTTGGTAAAGAACTTTTTAAATTATTGCTTAAAAGACAACAAATTGAACAAATTGAGCAAGGAAAAATAAAGAATAAAGACGTCTATATAATTATGTTTTATCATCAACTAATTCAAAATGGTGGCTTACTTCCAGTTTTAATACCATTAGCAGGTGCCATAGATAAATCTGTTCTAACAATGGTTCAACTGCATTAGGTACATATGCTGGAAAGAAAATTGTTGATAAAATCACTTATTTCTTAAATGCCAAAGGCGAATGTTTAACAGTACCAGGGACTTTACCAAAAGGTCGAGGCTTAAAATTACTAGGTAAACACAAAATTGTTGGGTCTGGATCTGAAGTGCTTGTTGAACCTCCCAAAAAACGTGGTTGACCAAAGGAAATGTAAGTAGAGAGATTTCATAATTATAAAGAATGCTCGCTACCAAACAACGAGGAACGTCAGAAACAATCAAAAATCACATGATACCGTTCATAAATATTGATGTATGGAATGAATTAGGTCATATTCCTTATTTTGAAGGTGTTTTGCTCATGACAACCTACTAAGTAAAATAAGGAAATAAAAAGTGGTGCAATCAATTATGACTGTATGGGACCACTTGAGATGCATTGGACTTGTTATTTCAATGATCCCAAGTACTCATTTGTAGAATTGTATGATTCTTTTGGAGTTTCAGCCTGGAAATGAAATTGTCAACTATTTAAAGACATCAAACAAGCAAATTTGCTATCATTCTACTCAAGTTCAAAATTCTAACAATGCGAATTGTGGTCATTTTTGTGTTGATTATATAAAAAGAAGATTTTAGGGAATGGATCCACAGAATTTTGTTTTCAAATATAAATGGAAGAAGATTTAGAAAAGAGATTATTTGTTTATCGTAGAAGTTTTAAATATTATGGAACTGTTAGTAATGCTTTCCAAGTATCCAAATTTATATTTAGTGCATCATGTTTATCTGCTTTTGCTTTGCTACCTCTTGCGACTTTAAGTCTTGGGAGAGTTCTGATTAATACACTTGAAAAATATCTAAGAATAGCAGAAAGAAAGGCTGATTATAAAACTGCTGATTATAATTCGTTCTATTAAGAATTGCTTGCTATGTATAAATAAGGTGAATTGGTTCATGAATTATTACTTAAACGAGAAAATTAATTACGCAAACATTACAGTTTTTTCCTTGTGAAAATATATGAAACAAGTAAAATTGATGGTTCTAAAATTGCGTAAAGTCTTTCAATTTTAACACCTATATAAAATCCATCATTCTTTCTACCCCCTCTTATTAATACATACTTACTTGGTAAGAACATTATATAAAAAAGCCAATAGCCCCTCTCTGTTTTGGTTAACATACAAGTAATTTTGTCTCCCGAGCCAAATATAATCTTTTCACGGGAACGAACAAACAGTTTATATTTAACTACTTAATCATTCTCTCGTAACTTTTGATGGGTTTAGTTAAACTTAAAAAATTGCCTACATTCAGAATCCTCACTAAAAAAAAAATTCATTTGATATGTATATTGAAAAAATTACATCATTCCCACCAAAAAAAACATGATGGGAAAATAAATAAATGCTAGTTTCTCTTAACACTTTGGACAAAGATGGCATATGAAGGATGCTTCTCTGTAAAAAAAAAACTCCCCCCAGGCTGTTATCCGTTTTCATTTTTTATTTATTTCAATAAGTTCTTTATGTTTAAAAAAAATATTATAATTAAATAATAATTTAAAAAAAAAATTTCAGTTTTTGCATTTGCAATTAATTTTTTTTTGTTTTTATCATTTTTCATGGTGTTGGTGATCTCAGACTGGGTTCTGGCAAATCCCGAGGGTTTTTGTTCGGAAGGAAGCTGGCTGCTTCTTACTCTTCGATATGGACCCCTTTGGTCCGATTGTTTTGACATCGTCAACTGCTACACAAGGTAAAAGTGAGAGTCAAATTGTTGAAAAAAAACTAATGATAAGTGGACCACATAACCGATTAGGCCATCCTCGGCCTGCCAGGAAACTGTATTTATTCTTTTCGGGGAACATTTGAAAGGCATCTTGTGACGTTTCAGGTGATATGCGTTTGGACTTCAAATAACTGAATCTCGTTAGAATAAAGCCGGAGTTAATTGAAAGAAAGAAATGCCATCATTGAAGTCAGTGATTGCAAATTATGTGTTAATATAAAAGTTAAATAAAAATAAATTATTTAGATATCGAACTATGCACTAAATTTTAAATTACTAGATTTTATCGGCAGTAAACTCTAGTATTCCTTTTGTGAGCCGATAGTAGTATCTGTGTCTGACTGAATCTTGAAAAATACCCACTTCATGAACCTCTAACTCTCTCAAATTCTCTAATCCAATTAGAGATTATATTCCAATCCAATTCCAAACCTCTAATACAATTCTTCTATCTCTTACGTTTTCAAAACCTAAATCTTCAATTTCAGACTCTAGTATAACATTTGTGAGCTGGTAATAGTGTATTTGTCTGACTGAATCTTGGTAAAATCTCAATTCATACGCCTCTAACTCTAAAAAAAAATCCAATTCATCTCTATCAGACTTTGGCTAAAATCTAATTCACCTGTTTCAGACTCTAGTATACCACTTGTGAGTTGGTAGTAGTCTCTGTGTCTGATTGAATCTTGATAGATTCCCACTAAATCGGTCTCATACTCTAAACAGAATCTTACTTATCTCTGTCAAGCTTTGGTAAAACCCTAATTCAACTATTTCAGACTATAGTATACATCTTCTGAACTGCTAGTAGTGTCTACGTCAGATTAAATCTTGATTAATTCCCACTTCATATGTCTCTAAATCTACAAAAATCGATTCATTTCTCCTGGAATTAGGTAAAAATCTAATAAATCTATTTCAGACTCAAGTATACCACTTGTGAGTTGGTTGTAGTGTCTGAATCTGACTGAATCTGGACAAATTAACAATTCAAATGTTTTCAACTCTCAAAACAAGTTGATTCATATCTCTGGCACTTTGGTAAACTCCTAATTCACCGATTTCAGACTCTAGTATACAACTTGTGAGCTTGAAGTAGTAGTGTCTGTGTCTGACTAAATATTGATAGAATCCCACTTCATATGTCTCTTACTCTACAAAATCCAAATCATCTCTCTTAGACTTTGCTATATAGTTAATTTACCTATATCAGACCTAATTTGTCTATTTCGGCAAATTACACGCTCTTTGAAAATAATCGAGGTGAGTATCATAAATTTCAATTTGAAAAAGCGTCAATTGAAGAATTAACAAAAATTGTGAAGAATTTAAAGTCAAATGCTGCTGGTATTGACGGTTTGAATATGAAAGCATTCAAAGTAGTCTCAGTGTATCTGCTACCATGTCTTCTCTACCTCGTTAATCTGTCACTTGAAATCGACCAATTCCCTGAAGCGCTTAAGCAAGCAAAGGTCCTGCCACTGTTTAAATGAGGCAATAAGCAAGATATGACGAACCATCGACCTATAAGCTTGTCACCACTATTCTCAAAGATATACGAGAAAATAGTACATTGACAGCTGTATGAATATCTAGACAAGCTCAGAATATTAAGTGAGTCACAGTTCTGTTTCAGAACTAAACATTCAACTGTTAATTCGGCATACCATCTAATGGAGTGCGTTAATAGTGCCCTAGAAAGGAATCTTATCCCTCTTACTGTGTTCATAGATTTTAAAAAAGCATTTGATACCGTTGATTTTAATCTTTTATTAAGTTGGCTAGCTTGTTTGAGAGTCCGTGAGGAGTGTTTGGATTGGCTTAGGTTTTACTTGCATGGTAGGTCCATCAAAGTTATGATAGATGATGTGGTAGGGAAACCCTTCAATGTGAATTGTGGAGTGCCCCAAGGTTCGGTATTAGGACCTTTACTGTTTCTTATATACGTGGATACAATGCGTTTTTACATTCCTGGTGCCGTAGTTATATCATTCGCAGATGACACAGCGCTTACAGTGATTGGGGAATCTGTCGAAGATCTTATAGAGATAACTAATGTAGCTTTGGAGAATTTATCTCAGTTCACAAAGCATAGTTTTCTTGCAGTGAATACTGAGAAGACTAATTATATGATATTTAGTCGTATTGGTAAAGTTGTAAATAACAACTTTGTCATAGTATTCTTTTACAAGGTGTTTTCATTAGTCAGGTTTTTCAATGTAGATATCTAGGATTTTATTTTGATGTAAATTTTAGTTGGATTCATCATTGCAAAGTTTTATCTTCAAAATTGGCCCGCGGAGTCAGTATTTTAAGAAGATTTCATAATTTTTTTCCTCTACATGTCCTGAAAGCAATTTATTATTCAATTATCCATCCTTATTTAGTTTATGGTTGTTCATTGTATGCAAGCAATTTTTCTAGTCATGTAAAAAGGGTCCATATTATGCAGAATAAGGCAATTAGAAGTTTGGGTGAGTATCTTGCGTGTGGTAGTACTAGAGATAGTTTTAGAGATTTAGATATTTTGAATATTGATTTTATTAAATCTCAACAGATTTTAATTTTTGTATACCAGGTTTTAAATGGATTGTCTCCTCAATATTTTAAGAGTTTTTATCGATATAATTCAAATTATCACGATTATTCTACTAGGAGCTCGGATCAGCTGACTAGTGAAATCAGGCATACAACTTGATCTGGGTTTATGATTAAACATGTAGGTGTTGTTATTTGGAACTCAATTCCAGAGAGTGTTAGGTGTTCTGAAAACCTTATGTTATTTAAAGTAAGAATAAAAAATTATTTTTTGAATAAATTATAAATTATATTTGTTAAATTTTTATCCTTTTTTTTTCTTATGATGAGAGATGGCTGTTTAGAGATTGTATAGTGTTTCGTCTGTTATTAATGTTTTTTTTTTTTTTTTTTTTTTTTTTTTTTTTTTTTTTTTTTTTTTTTTTTGCATATTTCTTTGATTTTGAATGAACAGTTATCATTTATTTGTTGTAGTTTTGCTGCTGAACATGGACATATTAGGTCCCTAAATTTAGCAGTATATTAAAAATTGTAAGTGCAATTTTAGTAATTATTATTTGATGAAATAAACACATAACTACCTACCTACCTACCTACCTACCTAGTATACCAACCTCATTTGTCTCCATCTCTAATAAAAATAAAATTCATCTCTCTCAGACTTTGGTAAAGACCTAATTCGCTTATTTCATACTCTATTATACCACTTTGGAGCTGGTATTAGTGTCTATGTCTCACTGAATCTTGATAAGTTTCCACTTCATATGTCTCCAACTCTGATAATTATTCAATTCATCTCTCTCAAACTTTGATAAAAACCTTATTCACTTATTTTAGACTCTAGTATACATCTTTTGAGCTGGTAGTAGTGTCTGTTTTTGACCGAATCTTGATAAATTCCCACTTATTCCTCTCTGTATCTAAAAACCATCCCATCCATTTTGCTCAGACATTGGTAATAACCAAATTAACCTATTTCAAACTCTAGTACATCACTTGTATGTTGGTACTAGTGTCTGCGTCTGATTGAATCTTGATAAACTTCCACATTTTAGACTCTATACTTGTGAGTTGGTAGATATTTACCACTTGTGAGTTGGTAGAAGTGTCTGTGTCTGAAACTTGATAAATTACCACTTCCTGCGTCTATAGCTAAATCAAGAATAGGATTCACCTCTCCCAAACTTTGGTAAAAATCTAATTTACCTGTTTCAAACTCTTGTAAACAATTTTTGAGTTGGTAATAGTTTCCGTGTCTGAATGAATCTTGATAAATTTCCTCGTTATAAGTCTCTAACTCTCAACAGAATAGGATTGCTCTCTCTCAGACTTTGATAAAAACCTAATTTACCTATTTGAGACTCTAGTACACAGCTTGTAAGCTGATAGTAGTATTTCTATCTGACTGAATCTTAGTAAGTTCCCACTTCATATATTTTTAACTCTAAAAAGAATCCAATTTATCGCTTTCAGACTTTGGTAAAACCTAATTTACCCATTTTGGACTTTTGTATACCACTTGTGATCTGGTAGTTGTCTGACTGAATCTTAATAAAATTCCGCTTCATTTACTTCTATCTCTAAAGAGAATTCGATTCATCGCTCTCAAACTTTGGCAAAACCCTCATTCATCTATTTCAGACTCCAGCATACCACTTGTGAGTTGGTAATCGTTTATTTGTCTGACTGAATCTTATGACATCCCCACTTCATATGTCACTAACTCTAAAAAGAATACCATTTATTTATCTCAGATTTTGACAAAAATCTAATTCAGACTCTAGCATACCACGTACAAGGTTATAGCAATTTCTTTTTCTGACAGAATCTTGAGAAATTTCCACTTAATATATATCTAACTTTAATAACAATCTGATTCATGTCTCTCAGACTTTGGCAAAAACTTAACACAGTTTTTTCAGACTTTAGTATACCATTTGTGAGCTGGAATTAGTATATCTGTCTTACAGAATCTTGATAAATTCCCACTTGATGTGTCTCTAACTCTAGGAAACATAAAATTCATCCCTCTCAGACTTTGGGAAAAATCTAATTCACCTATTTCAGACTCTATTATACCACTTCTGAGCTGGTAGGGAGTGTCTGTGTCCGACTGAAACTTGATAAATGCCCTCTTCATCGGTCTCTAGCCTTAAAAAATCCAATTAGCCTCTCTCAAACTTTGGTGAAAACCAAATCCACCTAATTCAGACTCTAGTATACCACTTGTGAGTTTGTACTAGTCTCTATGTTTGACTGAATCCTGATAAATTCCAAATTCATTAGTTTTTAATCCTAAGAAGAATAAAATTCATTTCTCTCAAACTTTGGTAAAAACCAAATTCACCTATTTCAGACTCTAGCATACCACTTGTGAGCTGGTAGTAGTGTCTGTGTCTGACTGAATCTTGATAAATTCCCACTTGATGCGCCTCTAATTCTAAAAGGAATACAATTCATCTCTGTTATTCATTGGCAAAAACCAAATTTAGCTATTTCAGACTCTAGTGTACCACTTGTGAGTTGGTAGTAGTCACTACGTTTGACTGAATCTTGATAGATTCCCAATACATCAGTCTGGAACTCTAAATAGAATCCGACTTACCTCTCTCAAACTTTGGTAAAAACCTAATTAAACTATTTCAGACTCTAGTATACATCTTCTGAGTTGGTAGTAGTGTCTACTTCTGAATAAATATTGATAAACTCCCACTTCATATGTCTCTAAAATTAAGAAGAATCCAATTCATCTCTCTTAGACTTTGGTGAAAACCTAGTTAACCGATTTCAGACTTTAGTATACCACTCGTGAGTTTGTTAGTAGTTTCTGAATCTGACTGAATCTTGATAACCTAACGCTTCATATGCCTTTAACTCTCAAAACAATTTGATTCATATCTTTGGGCATTTAGTAAAATCCTATTTCACCTATTTCAGACTTTAGTATACCACTAGTGAACTGTTAGTAGCGTCCGTGTCTGTTTGAATATTGATAAAATACCACTTCATATGTTTCTTACACTAAAAAAAAACAAATCATCTCTTTCAGACTTTGGTATCGACTTAATTAACCTATATCAGTTCTAATTTATCTATTTTGGACTCTAGTATACCAACATCATATGTCTCCAACTCTAATAACAATTCAATTCATCCCTCTCAGACTTTGGTAAAAACCTAATTTACCTATTTCAGACTCTAGTATACCATTTGTGAACTGGTAGTAGTGTCTCTGTCTGACACGATCTTGATAAATTCCCACTTCATATGTCTCCGACTCTTATAACTAATCGATTCATCTCTCTCAAACTTTGGTAAAGACCTAATTTACAAATTTTAGACCCTAGTATACATCTTGTGAGCTAGTAGTAGTAACTGTGTCTGATTGAATCTTGATAAATTCCCACATCTTTTGTCTCTAACTCGAAAAAGAATCCGACTCATATTTCTCAGACTTTGGTAAAAACCAAATTCACCTGTTTCAAACTCTAGTACACTTGTGAGTTGATAGTAGTGTCTGTGTCTGACTCACTCTTGACAAACTCCCACTTTACATATCTGTAACCTTAAAAACTATTAGATTCATCTCTTTTAGACTCTGGTAAAAATCTAGTTCACCTATTTGATACTCTTGTATATCATTTGTGAGTTGGTAGTAGTGTCTACGGCTGAATGTTAGTAAATTCCAACTTCATGTGTACCTAACTCTATCAAGAATCCTATTCATTGGTCTCAAAATTTTGTTAAAACCAATTCACCCGTTTCAGACTCTAGTAAGTCTTTTTTGAGCTGGTAATAGTGACTGCGTCTGAATGAGCCTTGATAATTTCCCACTTTATATGTCGCTAGCTCTAAAAAGAATCGGATTCGTCTTTCTCATACTTTGGTAAAAACCTAATTCACCTATCTCAGACTCTAGTATGCAGCTTTTAAGCTGATAGTATTGCTTCTATCTGACTGATTCTTAGTGAATTTCTACTTCACATATTTGAAAATCTAAAAAAATCTGATTCATTGCTCCCAGACTTTGGTAAAACCAAATTTACCTATTTTGGACTCTAGTATACCACTTCTGATCTGGTAGTAGTGTTTGTGTCTGACTAAATCTTAATAAAATCCTACTTTATATGTTTCTAACTCTAAAAAGAGTCCGATTCATCTCTCTCAAACTTTGGTAAAAACCTAATTCACCTAATTCAGACTCTAGTATACCCCTTTCGAGTTGGTATTAGTGTCCACGTCTGAATGAATATTGATAAATTCCAACTTCATATATTTCTAACTCTAATAACAATTCTATTCATTTCTTTATGACTTTGGTAAAAAAAAAACTCATTTATCGATTTTACAATCTAGTAAACCACTTGTGAGTTGTTAGTGGTATATGTGTCTGACGAAATCTTGATACATTCCCACTTCTAATGTCTTTAAATGCAAAAAGAATCCAATTAATCCTTCTCAGACTTTGGCAAAAACCTAATTCACCTTTATCAGACTCTAGCATTCCAGTTACGAGTTGGTATTTGCGTCTGTTAGTCTGAATCTTGATATATTCCCACTCCATATATCTCTAACTTTAAAAACAGTCCGATTCATCTCTATCAAATTTTAATAAAAACTTAATTCACCTATTTCTGACTCTATTAAACCACTCACAAGTTGTTATTCGTGTCTTTTCTGACTGAATCTTAATAAATTCCCACTTCATATGTCTCTAACTCTACAAACAGATCGATTCATCTCTCTCAGACTTTGCTAAAAACAAATTCAAGTATTTCAGAAGTAGTATACCACTTATGAGGTGGTAGCAGTATATGCGTCTGACTAAATCATAATAACTTCCCAATTCACATTTCTCTAACACTAATAAATATTCGATTCATCTCTCTCAAACTTTGGTACAAATATATTTGACCAATTTTAGACTCTAGTATATCACTTGTCAGCTGGTATTAGTGTCAATTTCTGACTGAATCTTGATAAATTCGCACGTCATATGTCTCTAGCCCTAATAACAATCCGACTCATGTCTCTCAGACTTTGGTAAAAACCTAATTCGCCTATTTCAGACTCTAGTATACCACTTTTGTATTGATTGGTAGCAGTGTGTACGTCTCATTGAATCTTGATGAGTTCCCAATTGGCATGATTCTAACTCTAAAACGAATCTGATTCATCAATTTATGACTTTGGTACCAACATAATTCACATATTTCAGAGTGAGTTATGTCACTCTGACATAGCTCATTATATCAGAGTGACATAATAAGTGAGTTATGTCAGAGTGAGTAACGAATATGTCACTTGTGATATGTCACAAGTGACATATTCACTTGTGAGTTGGTAGTAGTATCTGTGTCTGAAACTTGATTAATTCCCGCTTCATACGTCTCTGACTCTATCAAGAATCCGATTCATCTCTCTCAAACCTTAATAAAAACCAAATTCACCTATTTCAGACTCTAGTTTACATCTTATGAGCTGGTAGTAGTATCTGAGTCTGAATGAATCCTTATGAGTTCACACTTCATATGTCTCTAACTCTAAAAAGAATCTGATTTCTTTCTCTCAGGCTTTGGTAAAAACCTAATTCACTTATATCAGACTCTAATATATCACATATGGGCTGTTAGTAGTGTCTGTGTCTGACTGAATCTTGATAAATTTCCATTTCATATGTCTTTAATTCTAAAAGGAATACGATTGATCTCTCCCAGACTTTGTTAAAAACCAAATTCACTTATTTCAGACTCCAGTATACATCTTTGAGCTGGTAGTAGTATCTGGATCTGACTGAATCGTGATGAATTCCCTCTTCATATGTCTCTAACTCTAAAAAAAACACGACTGATCTCTCTTAGACTTTGGTAAAAATGGAATTTAACTATCTTAGACTCTAGTATACCATTTGTAAGCTGGTAGTAGTGTCTGTATCTGGCTGAATCTTAATAAGTTCCCACTTCATATGTTTTATACTTTACAAAGAATCCGATTACTCTCTTTTAGACTTCGGTAAAAATTTCACCTATTTCAGACTCTAGTATATCACATATGAGCTGGAAGTAGTGTTTGTTTCTGACTGACTGTTGATAAATTCCTACTCTTTACTTGTCTAAATCTAAAAAATCTTATTCTTCTCTCTCATACTTCGGTACAAACCTAATTCACATATTTCAGACTCTAGTATTCCACTTTTGACCTGACAGTAGTGTCTGTGTCTGACTGAATCTTGATAAATTCTCAACTCATATGTCTCTAACCCTAAAAAACAATCCTATTCATCCGTCTCAGACTTAAGTAAAAATCTGTTTCACTTATTTCAGATTCTAGTATACCATATATTTGCTGGTAGTAGTGTTTCTGTTTGACTGATTCTTGATAAATTCCCACTTTATATGTCTCTTACTCTAGAAGGAATTTGATTCATCTCTCTCAGACTTTGTTCAAAAGCTGATTTATCTATTTCAGAATCTAGTAAACCCCTTGTAAACGGTACTAGTGTCTATTTATGACTAAATCTTGATAAATTTCCACTTCATATGTCTCTAACTCCAAAACGAATCCAATTCATGTCTTTCAGACTTTGGTAAAAACTTAATTCAACTATATCAGGCTTTATTATATCTCTTGTGACCTGTAGTTGTGTCTTTGCTTGACTTAATCTTCATAAATTCTGACTTTATATGTTTCAAACTCTAAAGAAAATGCAATTCCTCTCTCTCAGACTTTGGTAACAACCTAATTCCCATATTTTAGACCCTAGTATACCACTTGTTTTCTGGTAATAGCGGCTTTGTATGACTAGATATTGATAAATCCCCACTTTATATGTCTCTTACTCTAGAAGGAATTCGATTCATCTCTCTGAGACTTTGTTCAAAAGCTGATATATCTATTTCAGAGTCTAGTATACCACTTTTGAGCTGGTACTAGTGTCTATTTATGACTGAATCTTCTTAAATTCCTTCTTTTAATGTCACTAAATCTAAAATGAATTCGATTTATCTCTTTCAAACTTTGGTAAAACCTAATTCACCTATATCAGACTCTAGTATACCGCTTATGAGCTGGTAGTAGTGTCAGTGTCTGACTGAATATTGACAAATTCCCACTTCATATGTCTCTAACTCTAACACGAGTCCGATTCATCTCTTTCAGACTTTGGTAAAAACTTAATTCCCCTATTTCAGATTCTAGTGTATCACTTGTGAGCTGGTAGTAGTGTCCGTGCCCGACTTAATCTTCATATATTCTGACTTTATATGTTTCAAACTCTATGAAAAAATGTAATTCATCCCTCTCAGACTTTGGTAAAAACCTAGTTCACCTATTGCAGACTCTAATAAGGCTATATTGTATAATTTCCTTCATAGGGCTGTTGTATCATCCCTTAAAATATATACTACTTTATTAATTTCGAGTTTATGCATATGTCAATACTGAGCAACACTTTCAAAAAGGTTTTGTTGAATCATTTCCATCACAGGGATCTCGTATCATTGCTTAAAATATATGCGACTTTATTAATTTTTATTGTATGCATAACCCAATACTAAGCAATACTTTTCAAACGACTTTATTGCATCATCAGCCTAAAATGACTGTCGTATCATCGCTTAAACAATATACAACTTTATTGATTTTGACTTTACGTATACCCGAATACTAATTAATACTTTTGAAAAGTCCCCAAAATAAATTAAGACCCCCGGGGGGTGAGATATGGACGACGATAAGTTCCCTTTAAAAATTGCCTTAGCAATTGATTCATTGGGGACAAAGGTACATCAATTTACTTTTACAAAGTGCCTTTCATAAAATTTTCTTTTGCGTGATCTTGATTGTTATTGGAAATTTAGTTTTCAATTATTATAATTTTTTCTAGTTCTCTTTCTTAAATTCTCTCTCTCTTTTCTTTGGTTTTACAAATTCAAAATGGTATTTCGCTGAAAAAATATGTATTTTGAACAATTTAGTTCTTATGGGGTATGGATAAAAAAATTCATACCTCGGATTTTTTTAATTGTTCGAGGGAGGGAGTATTTGCAAATAAAAGCTCCAAAATATATTAAAATTTATTTATACACATTATCATTTCTTTTTTTCGAGGGTCAGACTTTATTGGGGGGAGGGGCTCAGAAACAGTAGCCTCTCTCTACTCTGAATACGGCCTTGAAGTTTTATTTAGCTAAAAATAAACAAGAAGAAAAAAATGACATAACCTGTATATTAAACATTACTAAAAAGTACTCATGAGAGTGGAAAAACTATTTAACATGTAGCCAAGTTATTGCAACACCCCCCCCCACCCAAATAACGTTAAAAATTGTCCAGGAAAATAAAGATCAACATTTATTTATTATTGGTTTAAATCAATATCAGCAAAAATTGGGGAAAATAACATTTTAGTCCTTTTCCTTTGGCTTACCAATATTCTGAACTGTATTTCAGTGAAAACAATATACTTTTTATACAGCTTGATTTTTTTCGGGGGGGGGGAAGGTACAAAAAACTTTACAAACCGGATTAAAATTTGTTTAAATGCATTTCAGTCACTATTTTACGAGTAAAGTTTAACCCTTGGGCGACAAGGGGGGCTGAAGCCTGGAAACAGCCTTCACTCTGAGTAGGGCCTTGACTTTTTATTTGAAAAAACATCCATTCTTTTTACTTTGCTTTCTCTTTGAAATTGCTTGAAATATATATTGCTTTCAGTAAAACGTGAATGACACTAGCGTAACAAAAGAGAGGACAGTTCATATATCTTGTAATTTCTGTTCGTTTTGAGTTTAAGTTTAATATTAGTTTTATTTTTGATACAGTATAAGTTCATTATTGGTTACATTTTTTATGAACTGCTAACATCTGGTTTGTTTGTTATTAATATTCATATTTAATGATTTAAAAAAAAAAAAATCTTAATCGGGATACAAGGGAACGATTTCCCAGTTTATATACCTAGTAATAACAAATTATGATTCTTAGATAATAATTATGAATTTACTACCCTTTTTCATGATTTCGATTTTGTTTTCTTTTACAGAATTTGAATAATTTCTTACAACTTAAACACCACGTAACACTTCTTTAAGGATTTGAATTTAGTATGAAGGATAAGGAACGAGGATATAAATTTTTTCCCATAATTGTTTGGGTCCCTAAATTAAACCTAAGAACAAGGAGGAAAAAAAAAATCTTAAGATGAAGGAAACAAAGGGGACGGCGGCCAGTAGAAGGAAAAGACAAACTAAAATGATGAGGATGTTTTGCCTCTATTAGAAAGCGTCTTCAATGCTAAAAACAATCAAAAACAATGAAATATAAATTAATCTAAAACCTAAAACTAATTAAAAAAATAAAATCAAGAAAAAAAAAATATACAGTTGATGCTAATTCGATTGAGCACCACAGAAGCTCAATATGAAACTTAAACAATTTTTAGGACTGTTTAATGGACAGAAAAAATGGACAGAAAAATTGTTTCGCAACGTTTAGTATCGTGTCTAGTTGAAAACCTGAAAAGACTGGAAACCGGGCCTAAGTTACTTGTCGCAGGCAAAGAAAGAAGCACTTATGTTATTACTACTTACTAACATTTTCTGTTATCTAGCGATTATGTTTGTGCAGGATGATTTCGCGAGTCAGGAGTAGACACAGGGACACAAGCAATTAAACACTAAATTTCTAATCCGTTTTAGTGTGCTTTTTCATGCAAAGGTTAAAAATACAAAAAACTTAAAAATTTACAACTGCTCTAGTTTTTTTGGAAGTTGAGGTTTCAATAACTTTAGTTGCTTTTTTCAAAAAATCCAGTGCATCAGTTTCAAAAGGCTTGCAATTATGCCAAAAATGGGACGTGTCCCACTTAATAAAGCTTTTCCGAGCAGAACTTTATTTGGTTTTCAACATGCGTCCGAAAAATCCAGTAGTCCAAACCTGATCGGGCTCCCTCAGGGCTACAAGTCCCTAATATCCATCAAAGTGGATTCTAGATCACTGCTAGCATCCTGACTTGACTTTTTTAGGTCCAAGTTAAATCTGACCGTCCTGGATGGGAGAAGAAGAGGTATCTATTATCAGGATATATACCTTATAGGAGGTGAGGAATCCCATGTTCAGGTTGACTTTAAGTAATGATTGAGTTAGTTTACATACTAATTTCAGTTAATTTTAAGATTGGTTTAATTATTCATATTAACAAATTAAAGTTATGTTCTTTGTAGGCAAGTTTCACTTTGAATTGTGCTTCTATATGCTGTCAGACAATTAGCTTTTATGATGCTGATTTTGCATAAAAATTGCGTGGAATAGAAATTAGCCACTTTTTTTTTTAATTATACAAAGCGCTACAAACAGCAAAAAAAAAAAGTGTTCATCTGTTTATTTTACATTTTTTGTTTTAACACCCATAGAAATAAACGAAATATCAAGATCGGAAATGGAGACCAGACAACATTGGGTTTAGATTTGAGGCGCACGTAGCTGCAGAGCGAGTGAACGCCTGACAAAGGTAGGCTATCGGTCGACAATTTACAGGAAAATAATTTTTATTAGTTTGTCTGGATCTTTAACCTCTATGGTAACTTGTTGAGGCAGCTAAAAAGACGATTGATATGGGGTTCACTTGAAATTTGGTAAAAATGTAACTTAGGCCAAAGAGACTCTCGCTAACTGCTAACTTTATCGTTCAGGCCCGAAGGAAGGGTTCAAAGTTTCATACTTTGGCAAAGTCACTGACTTTTGAAACTTCGAAACATGGTACTTCCTAAAACAAAAAGCCAGCGATCTCAAATTTCCTAAAATTTGTCCGATTGACAGAGACCATTGTGCCCCATTGTGCCTTGAAGGGATTTCAAGAGGATTTGGGTAATTTTTTTGCGAAAGGTGGCCGTTGCTAGGATGTAGCATATCCATCTAAAATTCCACTACCTTTGTTCCCTTGTTCCAAGCTCATTTACCAGGGTCTCAGTACCTAAGGCCTTATCAATCTTCTTAGTCATTAAATAACAAAAAATTATTTGAAAGTAAGGAGCGACATTAAATTAAAACGAAGGGAAATTATTCCGTATATGAAAGGGCCTGTCCCCTCCTCAACGCCCCGCTCTTTACACTACAATTTTTATTATTTTAAAAAGTAGAGTTATGACAAAAGTTAAATAAAAACTTTAGCGTAAAGAGAGGATCTTCAGCAATTTATCTCTAATCTCTCAACCACCTTGTTTCAAAAACTCATTTACCTGGGTCTCAGTACCTAAGGCCTTCTCAATCTTCTTAGCAATTAAATAAATAAATAAAAAATTATTTGAAAGTAAGGAGCGACATTAAGTTAAAACGAACGGAAATCATTCCGTATATGAAAGGGGCTATCCCCTCCTCAATGCCCTGCTCTTTACACTAAAGTTTTTATTGTTTTAAAAAGTAGAGCTATGACAAAAGTCAAATAAAAAACTTTAGTGTAAAGAGTGGAGCGTTGAGGATCTTCAGCAATTTATCTTTAATCTCTCAACCACCATGTTTCAAAAAATCATTTACCTGGGTCTCAATACCTAAGGCCTTTTCAATCCTCTTAGTATTTAAATAAATAAATAAAAAATTATTTGAAAGTAAGGAGCGACATTAAGTTAAAACAAACGGAAATCATTCCGTATATGAAAGGGGCTGTCCACTCCTCCATGCCCCGCTCTTTACACTACAATTTTTATTATTTTAAAAAGTAGAGTTATGACAAAAGTTAAATAAAAACTTTAGCGTAAAGAGAGGATCTTCAGCAATTTATCTCTAATCTCTCAACCACCTTGTTTCAAAAACTCATTTACCTGGGTCTCAGTACCTAAGGCCTTCTCAATCTTCTTAGCAATTAAATAAATAAATAAAAAATTATTTGAAAGTAAGGAGCGACATTAAGTTAAAACGAACGGAAATCATTCCGTATATGAAAGGGGCTATCCCCTCCTCAATGCCCTGCTCTTTACACTAAAGTTTTTATTGTTTTAAAAAGTAGAGCTATGACAAAAGTCAAATAAAAAACTTTAGTGTAAAGAGTGGAGCGTTGAGGATCTTCAGCAATTTATCTTTAATCTCTCAACCACCATGTTTCAAAAACTCATTTACCTGGGTCTCAATACCTAAGGCCTTTTCAATCCTCTTAGTATTTAAATAAATAAATAAAAAATTATTTGAAAGTAAGGAGCGACATTAAGTTAAAACAAACGGAAATCATTCCGTACATGAAAGGGGCTGTCCACTCCTCCATGCCCCGCTCTTTACACTAAAGTTCTTGTTGTTTTAAAAAGTAGAGCTATGACAAAAGTCAAATAAAAAACTTTAGTGTAAAGAGTGGAGCGTTGAGGATCTTCATCAATTTATCTCTAATCTCTCAACCACTATGTTTCAAAAACTCATTTACCTGGGTCTCAGTACCTAAGGCCTTTTCAATCTTCTTAGTAATTAAATAAATAAATAAAAAATTATTTGAAAGTAAGGAGCGACATTAAGTTAAAACGAACGGAAATCATTTCGTATATGAAAGGGGCTGTCCCCTGTTCCATGCCCCGGTCTTTACACTAAAGTTTTTATTGTTTTAAAAAGTAGAGCTATGAAAAAAGTCAAATAAAAAACTTTAGTGTAAAGAGTGGAGCGTTGAGGATTGGACAGCCCCTTTCATATACGGAATAATTTCTGTTCGTTTTTAGTTTTAATATCGCTCCTTATTTTCACTTAAGAAAATTTCTTTTTCTTATTAATTTCAGAATGTTTATGAATTAATGCAGGTCTTGAATTTGGTTTACCGTACATGACTAATTAAAACGAAATTTGTATATATTTTTTTTTTTACTTATGATAATTTTATAATAGCCAAAGTTTGATTTTTGTTTCAGTTGTTTAAAAATGACTCCTGAATCAAAAAAGGCTGTTTGATGTGAATAATAGCCTTTTTTAAAAGTTAAAAAAGAAACTTTAGCGTAAAAACGAGCTACTGAGGAGAGGCAACCCATCTCATATACGTTATATTTTCTGTTCGTTTTAAGTTTTAATGTTGCTTCTTACTTTCACTTGAAAATACTCGTTTTTTATTTAATTGCTGATCATTTTTTGAATATTTTAGGGAAATTCAGCTGCCCCTCCATGTAAAATTCCCTGCCCCCACAAAAATTTTCCATAAAAAGATTCTCCCACGTAACTTAAATTGCGATATTTGCGGAACTAATTTTGTAAGGCATAGTAACAAAACGGCCAAAGAGGTCGAAACTATTTTTATGAAAATGAGAGTCAAACGTTGAGCAATTCTCAAATGACTGAAATGAATGAAGGAAAAGATCTTTAAAAGAAATACGTAATAATTTATGTTTTTTTTAAGTTTAAATGTTATTCCTTACTTTCAGCTGGAAAAAACTTGTTTTTTAATTTCGTAACAATCATAAGCCGAACAAATACATTATCTTTGGTTTATTATCAAATAAAAATCATAGTTATGAAGCTGATTAAGGTAAAAGTAAATGCTAAGATTGGCCTGAAAATAACACAAACAAATTCATGCTTACATCGGTCATTATTTTACAAAATTCGAACTTTAGCGTCAAGCAAGGTATTTGCGAGGGGGTGAACTTCCTCATATACTTGAAATGAGGGGTTTTATCCCTTCTTCAATACCTCGCTCTTTACACTAAAGTTCAAATTTTGTTCCAATTCTTTCAGAATGACCCCTGAATCACAGGCTGTTTAATTAGAAAAAATAGCTCTATTGAAATTACTAAAAATACTTTAGCGTAAACAGCAAGGCATTGACAAAGAGAGGAACCCCCTCATATACGTAATAATTTCTGTTAGCTATCTCAAAAATTTTTATCGGGTAATTGAGGGAAAACAATGAGTGTGGGAGGGGGTCTAGTTGCCCTCCAATGTTTTGGTCACTTAAAAATGGCACTAGAAATCTTAATTTTCTTTCGAATCGGTCCTCTCGCGATATTTTAGAACCATTGGGTCAATATGATCACCCCTGGAAAAAAAAATGATCATCCATCTGTGATCTTTCTTGTGGCAAAAAATACATAATTCCACATTTTTGCATATAGGAGATTGAAACCCCTAGAATAGGGTTCTCTAATACGCTGAATCTGATGGTGTGATTTTTATTAAGATTTCATGACTTTTAAGGGGTGTCTCCTCCTGTTTCAAAAATAAGCCCCATTTTCTTAGGCTCGTAACTTTTGAGGGGCCAGACTAACATTCGCAAAACTTATATATTTGAAATCATCATAAAAATATGATTTTTAATGTATCTATTGGTATCAAAAATCCGTTTTTTTAGAGTTTTGGTTGCTATTGAGCCGGGTCGCTCCTTACTTACAGATCGTTACCACGAACTGTTGGATCACTTCATCATATACAGCATACCAGAGAACCATACTGTACAGGTTTAAAGCTCCTATGTACAAAAATGTGAATTTTTTTTTTGGCAAGAAGAAAGATCATGGATGCGTATTTATTCGTTTTTTGTTGTTTTTTTTTGCTTTGTTTTTCAGGAGCGATCATATCGAACCATGGATCGTAGATGAGTGGTAGAGGGCTTATTTGATCGAAAATCGAATGCTCTAGTGCCCTTTTAATTGACCAAGGCAGCTATCCCCCTCCCACGCTCGTTCCACTCCCCCCTAAAGTTAACCTCCCCCACCACAGGCCCGGGGGCTGCAAGCTATGAACTTTGCTCATTGTTTACAGTCAGTATTGGTTATTGGGAAGTATACAGGCGTTTTCAGGGGGATTTTTCTGGTAGGGGGGGGGGAGTTATAGCTATGTCTTCGAGGAGGAAGTAACCCCCCCGTACATTCCTGGAGGAAGGGTTGTGAGTTATGAACATTACCCATTGTTTACATTCATTATTGGTTATTGTGAAGTATACAGACGTTTTCAGGGGAGATGTTTTTGGTGAGGGGGTCATGGGGGGGGGGTAATTTGAACGATTTTTCTATGGAAAAATTTATCATTGGAGAAGGGAATTTTTCATGGAGGGGGAGCCAGATTTCCCAGCATTATTTAAAAAAGATCAGAAATTAAATTTAAAGAATTTTTTTTTTTTCAACCGAAAGTAAGGAGTAACATTAAAACTTTAAAACAACAGAAATTATTACGGATATGAGGAGGGTCACCCCTTGTCAATACTTTACTTTTTACGCTGAGGCTTTTTTTAGTTCTTTTAAAAGATATATTTATTTTAATTAAACGGCCTTTGTGATTCATAGGTCATTCTTAAAGAAACAAGACAAAATTCGAACGTCAGCGTTAAGAGCGAGGTATATATGAGGGGGAAACCCCCCTCATATACGCAATCATTTCTGTTTTTTTTTACCTTCTAATGTTGCTCTTTACTTTCAGTTGAAAAAACTTTTTTTTAAACGATCACAGATGCGTATTTTTTATTTTATAATAAAAAATTATTTTATAATATTTGTTTGTTGTGCTCTATGGGTGATTGTATTAGGATTTTGGTACTAGAATGTCAAGAACAGTGGCAGATACAGGGGGTACGGGAGGCGCGTGCCCCCTGACGTAGTGGTGGATTTTTGGTTGGGTCCACTTACTCTGGTTTGGGTTGGGACGAAGGCTTTTTTTATAATAAGTTCTTTTAGCTATTAGTTTTAGCTTTTTTAGTTTTCAATAAGTTCTTAATTATTAAGACTTTCTTTTTGCAAACAAGATTGAAACAAGGTTTTAGTTACTTTGTGCGGTCTTTGTTAAATTTTACTAATGACGCTTAATGCCAAAAAGTATTTATTTAAATTTAGTTTTATCAAGGGAATCTGTCTGTTTAACCACAAAAGCCAACTGGGAGGCGAAAATCTTCATTTCGTAATAACAAGGAGGGGAAATTTAAAATCCTAACCCCTTTAGGCTGTCGAAATGATATTTCAGGTTTGTGCTGTCACAACGGGGCTGAAAAGCAAAATATTTAATTCTTTTAGCAGTCAAAAATTTGTTTCTGAGTCTTGTTATAGCACTGAGGCAAAGAAATTGATATCATTTCTTTTTTTAGCTGTCTGTTTTCTTTTTGTGGCTGTTTTTGTTGTTTGGGTTTGCCTTTTTTACGAAGCAGGGTGGTTTTTACAACATTGTAGTTTTTAGGGGCTTTGTATAATAGAAAGTAAATGTATGAGAAGTACAAAAATTATTAACAAAAATTTTGGATTTTGGTGAGAAAATGGTAGCCACTTTACTGCCTATTTTCATCTAATTAGAGCTCTACGTTATTTGACAGATCACCCCTATTCATCCTAAAACACTGCAATAAAGGTTATGCTTTTTAAACTTTAATAAAGGCTCCGATAAGTATGTTGATTTAATTTTTTTTTTATCTAGCTGGTATAGATAGGTCTCTGAATTCTCAGTTTGAATCAGTGGAATAGCATTGATTTTTCAAACATTTAAAAATTAAAAAAAATGATAAAAAGGGGAAATTCGCATAACTTGAGTTAACCACGGAAACAGAATGCAACTACAATATTACTTTAGAATTTCTCACCTTCTCAATACCAACCAATCACAAATTATAATTATGTTTTTGAAGAGGGTTGAATATATTTGTCCACAAAATTGAGCAAACTGCTAATATATACCGCTGAGGATTTTTATACTTATTTTAATACATGCAATCCAATCATATTTTTGCGATTAGTTGTTTATAAATCAAAATTTTTACCGGACGATGTTCTTACTTAATGCTAAATCTGAGTCAAGCTTTTATTTTTATGCTCAATAGACATATCGAGATTTAAACGTTTGAATTGAATATCTGGAAATATCAAGATTAAAAAAAAACAATTATAACTCTCCACAGCTTGAAATCCTGAGAATTTAAATCACCAATCTATACCTATTAAATACAAAGATAACAAAGGTAATAATTATTTGTTTTTAAGGAGTATTTCGACTCATATATTTTGTTTGAAGCACATACCTGCGTGCATCTTTAATAGAGTTCTTATTCTTCTGACAATTTTGATCTTTATTTGAATATTTTACGATAAATAGAAGAGAAAATACTAACGAAGAGCTCTAAACTGACAGGACTGGCCATTATCAACGTTCCCTGGAACATTGAGGTAGATATCGACCGTGTTATAAATAGATATGGTGGGAATGGAAATAGAGAAATAGACTTTTTCTTATAAAATTGTAAATTCTGTAATTTAAGCGAAATATGTTGAACTTTAAAAAGCGGAAGGATACGCTACGTTGTCATGAAAAGTAAAACTTTGATTAGTAACTTTTTGAGATTTCGTCGAAGGTGACACTGTTTATTAAAGCACTATTTTTGAAAAGAAACAGTCATTAGTTAGTGTTTTATTGCCTATACTTAAGACCCTCGTTTTAAATGTCTTCTATGCATTTCTATCAATTTGTTTCGTTTTTCTTGTTACACTTCTAAAGGAACTAGTATCTAATGTTTAATATATCTTCTACGAATATACAAGTTGTGGCTTGATCCTCATTTCCCACTCTTCATTAATATCATAGTTACTAAGCGATGCCACAAAGTTTCGTGACATACTAATTGGTTTGACCTATACAAATTGTCACAAAGAGTGCATGACCCCAAAAGATTGTCCAAGACCAATTTTTTTTTACAATAAAAAGCCTAACTCACCCGCTATAGTGGTCAGAAGTTCAAAGGCAAAAAAATATGCAGAAAACATTAAATATCACAATTTTTTATAAATGGTGAGCAGCTTTTTATTTTTTTTATGGCGGGGTGGTTTTTATAACTTACTATTTTTTGTATTCATATTTTTATACCATTTTCATTTCAAAAGATTTATTAGAACTTAAACCCTCACCAGATTTTAGATTAAATTTACGACCATTTCCACTACCTACCTACGACACATAACTGTGTAGATTCCCTTTTAATTGTGGGTAATTCTTTTTTCATAAGTTCATTGAAGCAACCTATTATGCGCTCCCCCCCCTCTAAGGAAAATCCTGGATCTGTCCCTGGTCAAGGGAGGACTGATCTGAATTGAAATTCAAAGTTTTGGTGCCCTTTTTAGTAGCGAAAGAGATGCTTCGTCGAAATTGCATATTGCCATTTTGCGACGCAATCAAAAGCTGTGGTCCAAAGAGTCCCATAACACTTTTGAGCGAAAACTCTGAGATAGGTAATTGATTTTAAAAAAAGCAAAAAAAAAAGAATAACAAAGAAACCGTAAAGGAGCTTCGCAGTTTCAGAGGCACTAATACTGCGCGTTGTGGCACTCGTTCATAGAGATGCAAAAAGTCTACACAATATCGATTCTGGCGTATAACCCCTGGAAAATGCCACCACAGAAAATTCTTTTCATCAAAAAGCATACCCACTGAAAATCACCCCTGCAAAAAAACTCCCACGACAATTCTCCATAGAAAACTCTCCCTAAACATAAAATCGAGCTAAGAAAGGGAAATTAAGATACATAAAAAGACTGAAGAAAAGAAGGGATATAGGATATTCCACCTATATTAAAACATACATGTACAATGTATGGCACAAACAGTTTGTGGTTACCACATTACCATCTTAAAGTACTTGTATCCTAATTATTGATATAATAGTCACAAAATAAATTTGAAAAATATACAAAAAGACAAAACGTATGTCGTTGCGGTACCGTAGCTTCGGCCATTAACGCAGTTGGGATTGTGTAAAACAGTACCATTGCAGGCCTTAAATGGGACTGATACTGGAAAATCTTTCTTAAACTTAACTTTTTAAGGCTTTTCCAAAAAAGAAGGTTTTTAGATAAAAGTAAAAGAAGCCAATTCAAACCAAACACGAGCAAAAATAAAATCAAAGAATAACTGAAACTTAGTGAAAATAAATTACAATAAATGAATAAATTAAACCCCAAATTAACAAAAACTAGAAGGAATGGTCGTATTTTACACAGAGAAACCAGACACTTCTAAGTGGGGCTATCTCCTCCTTCATCCAAAACCTTTTAAAAGGTTTGAGTGTCTTTAACTCTTTACTGATAACTTTGTGTATTTTGAACTGTGCTGCTTTCATTTGAAAAAAGATCAACAACAAAAACAAAATCATATTAATTCCTGGATGTCTCTGCAACTTTGAATTTTCAATTTTATACAATTAAAGAGGAAATGTTAAACTTATTGTGTGTTCAATAAGCGCAAATGACCCTTTGGTCTTTATAAGGTATAAGGGGGGGGGCAAGTGCCCTCCTCCTATGAGTCATAAACTCTGTTAGTTGGCCTCGATGATTTATTAAATTTTATTTCGTTCTGAAATCTGTCAAATTTCATTTTCACTGTCCTTGAGATTTAAATATCTTATTCATTCTATTTTAAAAATTTTTCTTTCGTTTCTGCACATTTTTGCTTGTTAACTTTTTTTCAGTTTTCGGTTTAAAATCTAAAATGTGAAAACCACAGTATGGAAGGAGCAATTGTGACGGCAGTGGTTATTATATTTGGAAAGAGCATTGAAACAAACTGCGATGCAGGTACATTTTTACTGTAATGTTTTATATGTAGAGGTGGTTAGGTTAGGTTAAGTTAGGTATTTTATATAATGAACCCCCCTCCCCCTAATGTATAGCCCAAACTTTTAATAAAGCTAAAGAAATAAAATAATATATGATGAAAATATAATACTTTATTAGGAAAATTGTAAAACTACAACTTAAATGTAAAATTACTTGTACAATTACACACAAATTGACTTTTTTCAAACATGGCCTATTGTCATACTTCCAAAAATGTTCCTTCTCATAAGAGTAAAAAGTCATGTTGTGTTCATTCACGCACTGTTTTGTTGTGGGCATCCTGGAATCCTGGAAAAACATAATTGCCTCTTTTTCAGTCTTTGGCAAATCCCAAAATTTCATTTCAAAATTCATGTTCAGACACTATCTTCTATCACTATGCGTAGCAAACTAAATTGAGTTTTGTCTTTGTGGCTATGAAACCGGATTCTCTAAGCAAAATTCTTGAGTGTTCTGAATTGAATTCAATCAATTGAATAATGAACAAGTACCAAATATTTCATTAAAATGTATCTGCATCGTAGTTTGTTTCTCGAAAGAACCAAACTTCACTTATTGAGTGTGTTCTGAATAATACACAAATACGTAATGCTACATTTTCTCAGTGCCAAAATTATTTATAGTTAGGTTAGGTCAAAAAGTGCTTAAATTTGAATTTGTGATAGATACGATTATTATATTCGCAAAGAGCATAAAAAAGGGCATCAAGTGGTATGTTCACTTTACTGGTAAGTCAATTATATGAACTGTGATACGTTTACCTTTATAAATTCCGAGAGGAAATTTGATAAGCTGTCATTTGGTGGATAAATCCCTTTAAATCACGGACTCGAAACAATTCTTTAATCACCTGCTTGATGCATAATTGCCTAAATCTGAAACAAATTAAAAGAAATTGACTTACGGAACAGAGAAATCCGACGGATAGGGCGCCATCTCTTAACTAAAATATAACTATTAGAGAACTTATCGCTGAGTTCAACATACCTTTTCCATTGACTTCGCTCTTGTCTAAGGACTGGTCTGCCACAAGAAATTCATGTTTATTTTACCTAAATACTTTCGCGTTGTTTGTGTGTCAGTAACTATCGAGACAGGTAATCCAGCAGTACCAGGATGATTAAGCAAGGGTTTGCCTACTAGCTTGTACAATCCAAGCAATGATAAGCAATCAGAAGTCCTGTTCTGAACCGAAGGATATAATAACTAATTTTCCTTTGTTTGGTTAAGATAATTTCCATGCCCTTCAAAAATGATGTTTGGTTCTAACCAAAGTTGTTATTTAAAGACTTATTAGGTTGTTGACTACCAATCTGAGATTAACATTATAACATAGAAGTCGAATCTCATTGCTAGGCTTCTCTAACTACAACTACCCTGACCATAACTACTGCTACTACATTCCTACTATTAATTAACATAAAATAATAATCTTAAGAAGAATAGCATAAAAAATTAGTGCCAATAGTGTTTACAAAACGTATCGTAAGATTGAGGACTAAGAGGAAAAAAAATACCCTAAAAAGTGAAAAATGAACAAAAACTTAAAACCAGCAGAAGGTAGATTATATAATACACCAAGCCAAAATTGAGCAGAGACTAGTGTGAATGAAGAAATTAATCTTAAAACGACCATCTTAGTCATTTTGGAAAGGATTCACATTAGGTCAGCACTTTTACTATAGTCTTCATTTTAATACGAATCATAAACTTCAAGGGATTGTTTTCCATTGCAATGCTTATTTTTTCAAGTTTTCTGTGAGTCAAAAAATCTAGGGGAAAACCACAGACTCATTTTTGTGTTTTTACAAATATCTTACACAGCTTTTGGAAATTTTTCTAATATGGTATATGATATTTTGACTCCCTTTGGCCAAAATTTTTGTTTGCTGACATGAAATGGAACTTTGTTTTGCTGCTATCTCTATTTTTAACTTATAAGGGCCGTTGGAACTTTTAATCAGAGGAAACGGTTTAGCGTTGCTTATAATAAAGAGCCATAAGGGTTAACTATATCCTTATTATTTATTTATTTATATACGTTTTTCCTAGAGCCCCCTAATATGGAAGGGGTGTCTGTACAAATTTCAGAAAGCCTCATTTGATTGGAAGAGGAGTGTTAAAGTGTCCTTTTTAAGAGTACAATGTGATCGGAGGGTGACCGAGCCAGCTCCCATGATCTTTTTCCCCATTGGTTTCTTATTAAAGTCTTGAGACAGCTATGCTGTTCAAAATAGTCCAAAGGTCAAATAATTAGGCCTCCAGAATCGACGTAACCTCACAATCCTGGGCATAGGGCTGGAAGTTATGAAAGTTGCTTGTTGACAACAAATAGGGCTTTTTATTGGGAAAAGAGTACATTTTTATCCTGGGTTTCCAAAAAATGTTAAGTTATAAAGATGAAAATTTAAAGTTGAGAGGAATTTCGACCACAATCAAAACGTACTATATGCATAACGATTGTCAAATGCTTGTATCAGCAGTATCTAAGGAAGGGTTGAGCGTATAAAGTTAAAACTTTCAGGGTATATTGAAGAGTGATCGGAGGGCAACCAGCCTCCCCTAACCTATTTAAATGCACCATCCCCTCAAAATATGCTTAAATTTTGAAGATCTATTTAGTTCAAGATAGTAAAAAGGCCTAATAACCATATCTCTGGGATGCCATAGTTTCCACAGTCCTAAGGCAAGGTTCTTAAGTTTTGCCATTTCCCCAGTCTTTACGTTTAGGATTTGTTGCTAGGAATAGGAAAATCTCTGTTTATATTTCTGTTCAAACAGGCTAAGAGGTTTTAAAGCCTGTTGCGTCATTACAACCACTGAAAATAAAATATACTATTATTTTTTTTCATATTTTGAACATTGAAAAAATATAAAATTACAGTGGAATAAAATTTTGAATTCTCGAGATTTTAAGGAATCAATATCGTTATATATCGAATATTGAGTTTATTTTCATCAATTCTTTCCATTTATCTTGATTGTTATAGTGATTCAGTTTTTATTCGTCATCGATGTTTTTAAAACTAAAGCCTACTGTTCAAGATACATGTAGTTTCCAATAAAACACAAATAGTGCAAGAGGCTTTAAAACTTATACGCCTAGGGGAGGGGAAGGGGGCAGAAGCTAAACTCCTGTTTGTATTAATTTTTATTTGTTTTAAGTTGGACTTGAAATAAAAAAACTGTTTTTTTTTAACTGAAAATAAGGAGCAACATTAAAACTTAAAACGAACAGAAATTACTCCATATATGAAACGGGTTGTCCCTTCCTCAACGCCCCGCTCTTTACGCTAAAGTTTTTAATTGTTTTAAAAAGTAGAATTGTGGTAAAGAGTCAAACTTTAGCGTAAAGAGTGAGGGATTGCGGAGGGGACAACCCATTTCATATACGGAGTAATTTCTGTTCGTTTTAAGTTTTAATGTCGCTCCTTACTTTCAGTTACAAAAACTAGTTTTTTTTATTCAGTTTCTGAACGTTTTTTAATTAATGCATGTTTAATTTTGGCTCTCCGCACATAAATTAGTAAAATGAAATTTGCATATTAATTCTTTTTTTTGGCTAAATGGCTTTCTCTTAGTTTTGATCAAACGGTTTTGAGAAATTAGGGGTGGGGAAGGAGGCCTAGTTGCCCTCCAATTTTTCGGTTACTTAAAAAGGCAACTAGAACTTTTTATTTTTGATGAACGTTTTTATTAGTAAAAAATATACATAACTTAAGAATTAACTTACGTAACAAACTTTTATATTCTTATATTTTTATTATGTATATGCGGGGCTTTGTCCCCTCGTTAATACCTCGCTCTTTACACTAAATCTTAAGTTTTGTTCCAATTCCTTAAGAATGACCCCTGAATCAGAAAGCCCGTAGAATAAATAGTTGAAATTACTAAAAATACTTTAGCATAAAGAGCGAGGTATTTATCAAACAGTTCGTGGTAACGAACTGTAGTAAGGAGCGACCCGGCTCAATAGTAACCAAAACTCTAAAAAATGGAATTTTGATACCAATACCTACATCAAAAGAATTGCATTTTAATGCTGATTTTAAATATATAAGTTTCATCAAGTTTAGTCTTACCCATCAAAAGTTACGAGCCTGAGAAAATTTGCGTTATTTTAGAAAATAGGGGGAAACGCCCCCTAGAAGTCATAGAATCTTAACGAAAATCACACCATCAGATTCAGTGTATCAGAGAACCCAACTGTAGAAGTTTCAAGCTCCTATCTACAAAAATGTGGAATTTTGTATTTTTTGGCAGAAGGCAGATCACGGATGCGTGTTTATTTGTTTTTTTTCGTTTTTTTGTTTTTTTTTTTTCTTTTTCCCAGGGGTGATCGTATCGACCCAGTTGTCCTAGAATGTTGCAAGAGGGCTCATTCTAACGGAAATGAAAAGTTCTAGTGCCCTTTTTAAGTGACCAAAAAAATTGGAGGGCACCTAGGCCCCCTCCCACGCTAATTATTTTACCAAAGTCAACGGATCAAAATTCTGAGATAGCCATTTTATTTAGCGTAGTCAAAAAACCTTATAACTATGTCTTTAGGGACGACTTACTCCCCCATAGTCCCCATGGGAGGGGCAACAAGTTACAAACTTTGACCAATGCTTACATATAGTAATGGTTATTGGGAAGTGTCTAGGCGTTTTCAGGAGGATTTTTTTGGTTGATGGAGGGGTTGAGAAGAGGGGGATATGCTGGGGGAACTTTCCATCGATAATTTGTCATGGGGGATGAAAATCTCCATGAAGGGAGCGCAGGATTTACTAGCATTATTTAAAAACACAATGAAAAAATAAATATGAAAAAGTACTTTCAGCTGGAAGTAAGGAACAGCATTAAAACTTAAAACAAACAGAAATTATTGCCCATTTGAGGGGCTCACCTCCTCCTAATACCTCGCTCTTTACGTTAAAGTATTTTTAGTAATCTCAACTATTTATTCTACGGCTTTGTGATTCTGGGGTCATTCTTAATGAATTGGGAAAAAATTTAAGCTTTAGTGTAAAGAGCGAGGATCTGACAAGGGGGCGAACCCCCTCATATATGTAATAAAAATATGAGAATACAAAAGTTCTTTACGTAAGCTAATTTATAAGTTACGTAAATCTCTTACTAATAAAAATATTCGTAAAAAATTAAAAGTTCTAGTTGCCTTTTTAATTAACCAAAAAATCAGAGGGCAACTAGGCTTCCTCCCCCGCTCTTTTTTTCTCAAAATGATTCGATCAAAATTATGAGAAAGCCATTTAGCCAAAAAAAAAAAAAATGCAAATTTCGTTTTAATTATTCTTCTGCGGAGAGCCAAAATCAAAACATGCATTGATTCAAAAACGTTCAGAAAAAAACAAAAAAAAAAAACAAGTTTTTTAAACTGAAAGTAAGGAGCGACATTAAAACTTAAAACGAACAGAAATTACTTCGTATATAAAAGAGGCTGCTTCCTCATCAACGCCCCGCTCTTTACGCTAAAGTTTTTTACTGTTTTAAAAAGAAGAATTGATAGACAGAGTCAAACTTTAGCGTAAAGAGCGGGGCGTTGATGAGGAAGCAGCCTCTTTCATATACGAAGTAATTTCTGTTCGTTTTAAGTTTTAATGTCGCTCCTTACTTTCAGTTAAAAAAACTTGTTTTTTTTTATATTTAATCTTCTCCTAAATACCTCGCTCTCTATGCTAAAGTATTTTTAGAACCCCTCATATGCTTAATAGTCTCTGTTCGTTTTAAGTTTTAATGCTACTCCTTACTTTCCATTGAAAAAACTTTTCATGTTTATTTGTTCATTGTTTTTTTTTTATAGTAATGCTAGGAAATCCTGCGTCCTTTTCATTGAATTTCTCTTTCCCCATGACATATTCATCCAAGGAAGGATTCTTCCACATAGCCCCCTCCCCTCAACCCCGCCCCCCAAACCAAAAAAATCCCCCTGAATACGTCTGTACACTTCCCAATAACCATTACTGTATGTAAACACTGGTCAAAGTTTGTAACTTGCAGTCCCTCCCCCAGGGACTGTGAGGAGTAAGTCATCCCCAAAGACATAGTTATAATAGTTTTCGACTATGCGGAACAAAATGGCTATCTCAAAATTTTGATCCGTTGACTTTGGGAAAAAATGAGCGTGGGAGGGGGCCTAGGTGCCCTCCAGTTTTTTTGGTCACTTAAAAAGGGCACTAGAACTTTTCATTTCTGTTAGAATGAGCCCTCTTGCGACATTTTAGGACCACTTTGTCGATACACTGACCCCTGGGAAAAAAAAATAATAAATAAACACACACCCGTGATCTGTCTTCTTGCAAAAAATACGAAATTCCACATTTTTGTAGATGGGAGCTTAAAATTTTTGCTATAGGGTTCTCTAATACGCTGAATGTGATGGTGTGATTTTCGTTTAGATTCTATGAATTTTAGGGGGTGTTTCCTCCTATTTCCCAAAAAATAAGGTAAATTTTCTCAGGCTCGTAACTTTTGATGACAAAGACTAAATTTGATGAAACTTATATATTTAAAATCAGCATAAAAATTCAATTCTTTGGATGTATCTTGTAGCATCAAAATTCCGATTGTAAGAGTTTCGTTTACTATTGAGCCGGGTCGCTCCTTACTACAGTTTGTTACCACGAACTGTTTGGCAGTTCGTTACCACGAACTGTTTGATACTACAAAACGATCTGATCTTAGTTCGTAGCCTATGATGGGTAAAACTAAACTTAATGAATCTTACATATATGGAGTCAGTATAATAAGCCAATTTCTTTGAAATATCCACTGATATCAAAACCTGTTTCTTAGAGTTTCGCTTACTATTGAGTCGCGTCTTTCCTTACTTACAATTAATTGCCACAAACTGTTTGAAAAGAAAAGAAAAAGACACAACAGACTTACTATCCATTTTATCACGATAGATAACTTTATAACTCTAAACCTCAAGAAAGGGGTTTCAAATCATGCAAAACTTACAGGTCATCCCAAAATTTGTGTTTTCCTCTGTTTTAGCCTTGTTGGACAAAAAATTAAGGTTTCGTTGCGCAAAAAGAAAGAAAATGGGACCTCATTGTCGCACAAATTATTCTATATTTGAAATTGGTGGTATAGTCTCATTTCTGTTCAAATAAGTCCCTTCGTAGTATCCGACGACTATGTATTCGATAAAATTGCCCCTGTGGAAAAAAGACATGTCAGCAAAATCCATGCAGATTTTCCCTGTTGTTCAAGGTGGAGGACTGCGAATCTTCAGTTAAGGGAATTGAACAATGGTAATATCATTTTCATTTTGAATTTTTCATCTCAATTCTTTTTAAAGGTTTCAGAATCTTTTTTAAAACTAGAAAAAATTTCTTCTCGTGATTACAGATTACTGTTTAGTTGATTAAGAATTAAAATTACTATTTCCAAATAATTTTAACCGCAAACTATTTTTGCTTTGTTACGACAGCTAGATTAAGTTTTAATTTCTATTTTATCAGCTTGGTATACTCTGCCCTTTTATTTTAGGCCAATTCCTACTGTGTACTATTGACAACACAAACTTGGGCAAAAGTAGAAAATAACTGAATACTTCAAAACACCTATTTTGATTGAATAATTTTTGTGGTTAAAGTAGCCCACCCGTCATCCCTGTAGACTGAACTAAGACACGATTTATTTAATAGAAGCGGCTATCACAAGCCCAAAAAGGCCGTATTCGAACTTCAGCGTCAGTAAAAAAAAAAAAAAAAAAAAAAAAAAAAAAAAAAAAAAAAAAAAAAAAAAATTGAAATGGTCAATGTCATAAAATCATAAAATTGCAATCAATAAAAAACAGTCAAATGATAAAAACTAGTAAAATGAAAATAGGGAAAATCAATTTATACAAAAGTCTAGCTAGCAAGAATTACTAAGTTCGCAATTGCAATATAAACACTAACAATATAAAGGTAAAGAATACAGCATTAGACTTTACAGTACCTACCGGCGGTGCTGATTTCCATTTCTTGGCCCTTCAGCCAGGAAGTGCAATGGGGGGCTGGGGGCCTGCCATCCTGTGCTTTCGCACAACCTTCCTGTTTACCTTCCCCAGATTTCTCCATGTACCCATTTAGAGCTGGGTCGACTCTGGCTGAGCTTACAGAGTCACGCCACTGACCCCTGTACCAAACTATATAATTGGATACACCAGGATTCGGACGTTCTTGTATATCTTTCTGTGGAAACTCTTATTGGGGCAAAGAGGAGGATTTGTCTTTGAACAGAATGTGGGGGGGGGGGCGAGTGCAGGGGGGGATAAATATTTACTAGGGAAAAGAGAAGTAGTACGAGGGTTATGTACGGCGTTATGGGCAAAAAGCAAGGAAATTTGTGCTCTCCTTTCCTTAAGGGTGACTAGATTCGCTCCCTGAAGAAGGGAAATGTAAGGCACTTCACCCTGATTGAAGATAATTCTTAGACACCTTTTTTGAACTGCCTCTTTTCTGTCCGAAAATTCATTGGAGATGGCAGGATGCCAATCAAGATATGCATATTCAAATGTACGACGTAAAAAAGAGAGAAAATCCTCAAACAATGCGATTTAGGACATTTAAATTTATTAAGAAGTTTGAGGATCCCATTTTAAGTCGCTTGAGATGCTAAGACCCCGTAATTTCATAGTATTAACAGACATTTCAGGGGGATTGGACAGGAGAAAGAAGAAGGAGTTTTAAGAAAACTAATTGTTAAAACTGTTGACTTTAAAGGATTGGCTCTCATATCCCTAGCAATAGCTTTATATGATATTGATTCCAAGATCTGGAAATCAATACCAAGACTGTTTATCATGGTAAGAAATAGAATTGGGCCTAAGAGGGTTCCCTGGGGCACATCATTATAAATTGGGAAGGGATCTGAGTATACATTCAGGAATTTGACGACTTGCGTTCTATTAGAAAGGAAGGACAAAATTATTTTTATTAAATAGGGGTCAACTAGAAAATCATTGTTTTGTTTTTTACTGATGTATTATGGTTAATTAAATCAAAAGTATTTTGTAAGTCAACTGCGATAACATTGAGCCAGGTATTGGGTTTTTTAAGTTTGTTATATATAGGGTCCAAAAGGTGAACAAGATAGTGTGTGGTAGAAGTAGAGCGCAAATTTTCGAATTACCTTTGATCAAATTTACTTTCAACCAATCAGCTAAAAAACTTTCATATAACTTGGAATAAACCGGAGTAAGAGTAATGGGCTGGACACTAGCAAAATCTTGTTTGTTACCCTTCTTTTTTTAAGGGAGTAATAAAACCTGATTTCCAACAATAAGGGAACTTTCCAGTAAAGGTAATTTCATTAAAAACTAAGAACAAAATTTCTGAAAGAAAGTTTGCAAAGGCTTTAATTAGTACAATTGGGATTTCTAGTGGAAAGGTGCTGCACTTTTTAATGTTTTAAATTTTTGTCTCAATATCTGAGGGCAAAATAATAGAATAATGTAGATCATAAGCAGTATTAACAGAGAAGGGAGGGAGGCTTTGAATTATGGAGGATGGTAATTCATTCATATCATTAGCTGAAAATAGAGGCTCTTCTTGTAAATGGAAATCTATAATATTACGTATTTTCTCACTAATCTTTGTTATACTTTTGTACCACTGTTTTGGCTTAGTAGAAAACAAATCCTTGACTTCACATTTGTAATACGCAGAAGTTCATTTACGTATTTCTTTTTTTTAAATGTTTACGCAGTGAGTTAGCTTCTGATGTTTTACCATTCTGGAAAAGATTAATTTTAAGCCTAATTAGCTTAATTAACTAAGGTGTCCATTCCAGAGAAGGACACAATTTAAGCCCCGCCTTGAGACTAAAAAATTTAATGGCATAGGTTTGGTAAAAATCTGCCAGAAGTTCTTTGCTAGTTAAACTGTAGTTAGGAGATGGGTATTTTTCGTCAGATTCCTTTGTTCTGTAAGTAATTTTTTTTTAAATTATCAGATTTGGCCTATGTTACGTATCAGGCAAGTGATCAAACAATATTCCAGACACGCGATTTACAGGGATTCTTCCACCAAATAATATGAAAAAAACTTCGTTTTCTTAAAGAGTTAAAGAGGCTGCGTCCCAAAGTCGAACCTTAAAACGTAAAGGAATTAGAAGAGGCAGTTGGGGGGCTGCCGCCCCCCAAACCCCCAGCTTTTAAAGACTCTTTTGTACAGGTTTTTTTTTGGGGGGGGGGGACTTCATTGTTAAGAATTACTAGTTTCGGCGCAATGGTTCTCCTGTCCTCTTGTGTTTAACATTTTTCGAAGTTATTCCATTATTCATTCATTTCAATTTTTTGTTAATTAAAAGAGGGCCTTTCCGAAGCCAAGAGCTGGGGGTTAGCAAAAAAACAAAAAACCTGTACAAAAGAGTCTTTAAAAGCTGGGGGTTTGGGGGGCGGCAGCCCCCCAACTGCCTCTTCTAATTCCTGTACGTTTTAAGGTTCGACTTTGGGACGCAGCTTCTTTAACTCTTTAAGAAAACGAAGTTTTTTTCATATTATTTCTGTACGTTTTTCTACAATCCATGGTGGATGTAATTTAATAATTCCTGTACTCCTCGTACAGGAATTAGGAGAGGAACTTGGGTGGCTGCCGCCCCCCCCTCGCTTTTAAATCATTGTATAAAATAGAAAAAAAAATAGATAGAATGACCGAAATGTTTCTTTTGCTCATAAGAAGCTAATATTCTGTTATCTCTCAAATGATAAGCTGTCCAGGTGTTATCAAAATTTTTTTTATGTTGTGAAAAAAAACGGCCCGTAAGGGACTTGAACCCTTGACCCGAGGATTAAAAGTCTCACGCTCTACCAACTGAGCTAATAACTTGCATGTGTGTAAATATAACTTCTCAATAGCTTTTAAAAATTTCAAATTAACATGGGCTCTTATGGAGAGAAATCCGTTAATTAAATAGCTAATGGGTGGTTTCTGGAAAACAGGGAAGAAGTTATCGGATCGAGCTGAAATTTCGCGGATAAGCTCCTGGGCCGTAGGGGACCTTAACTTGTGAATTTCAGCCCGATCGGACAACGTTAAAAGGGGGGGGGGTTGGAGGGTCGAAACTTTCGGGGGATTAAGATTTTCCTACGAAACTTTCATGGGCACTTACTCGGAGAATTCCGCATCGAATGAGTCTTCGTACACCCAGATCCGATGTCGGATGTGACCTGTAGGCGTCTAGGAAAAAAAGGTAAATGAATTTTAAGTGGCTATGCGTGGTTTCTGGAAAACAGGGAAGGAGTTATCGGATCAAGCTGAAATTTCGCGGATAAGCTCCTGGGCTCTAGGGGACCTTAACTTGTGAATTTCAGCCCGATCGAACAACGTTAAAGGGGGGCTTGGGTTGACAGGTCGAAACTTTCGGCCAGATTTTCCTCATGAAGAAAAAGTTGGAGGGGGATGAAATTTTGCAGGTTTCTTAGTTGGAGCTCGGGCTATGAAATGCATCCCTCCCCATCCGTCTGCGACCACTGGAACCGAAGATCGCTTAACATTGTCGTGTGTCGCCTCTTTATAGAGGCACGAGTGTGCCTCCTTGATGACAGCTTATCAAACTTAGTCTCAAAACATAAAAATATATTATTTTTTGTAGCAGTTTAGTTTATGTCCCCAATTGAAGGAAACAATATAATACCGAGATTTTCACTTCAAAATGTGGATTGATTGGATTTTCAGAGTCGCATAACGTCTTAAAATACACAAAACATTGGTGATTTTTTTGTTTAACATTATTTTCGTATTAGTTTCTCATCAATAGTCGGGAAATAATGCGAAATAACACCATAAAAAAAAAAAAAAAAAAAAACAACAACAGGAGAAATGTGTATATATTCTTTGAATATACGCGCTATGTTATGGTTGCAGAGGGGACGTAATTGTCACGGTAGTGATCGTTATTTCTCAAAAAATGGTGAAGGGAGAATTGAAGGGCAAACCCGTTGTGTTATCATAGTGTTTAGTTCAGAAGAGACCTTGCAGAAAAGTGTTACCACTTTTGTATTTTTCCTAGGGGAATAAACAAGTAGAAGGGAAGCAGACAGGCTGGGTTCTAGTCAATATTGAAGCATCTTTATAAATCTGATCGATTCATATTTCCTGAATGTATTGAAATAAGGATATTTTATTGTGGAGCTGCTTTACAAGGGAGACTTCAGGTGTGTTTATAAGCTGGCTAGGATTATATCTGATCCAACTTGGGGTACTGGAAGACAGGGACAGGATTTTCCCGGTAGAAGTCATTATATTCTGAAACAACATTGAACTTGGAGTAAATGGGAGCGTCACTTTGGGGTGAGGAGTAATTGGCTTCTAGATTTTATCACTCCCCTAGATTTCAAAAATAACTTTTCTTTGGTATATTCAGTGGAAAAACCTTTTTTCGGCATGTCCATTGAAAAAAAATCAAAGAAACGACCAAATCAAACTTAGTCTTAATATCATTCTTAATACAATATTTTAACTTAGTTGTTAAAACATGCACACCTTTATCAGAATTAAATATAAAAAAACAAGTTTTCTTATATGAAAGTAAGGAGCGACATTAAAACTTAAAACGAAAGTTCTTAAGCCGAACTGGCCAGACATGACAATAAACAACAAAAAGAGATAAAACTCTAAAAAAAAAACCTCAAACGAGACTACGGCCAGTAGAGAGGAAAGACTAAAACAACGCGTATATTTTGCCTGTATCCAAACTAGGCGTCCTCAGCACAAGATAAAAAGAAAACTAAACTGAAAACAAATAAAACCACCACCAATAATAATAAATACAATTGTCGCTACTGATACACGTAAGGAAAAGAAGCTATTCGAGTTACTTCAATGAGAACATCAAATCAACTGAGGAAAAATTATGAAAATTTAAACTTAGTTAACTATTCTGTTGCGAAATAATCCTCTTTTAAGCTAATATTCAAGCAACTCTTTTTGGTCTAGTAGGTAATCTTGTCCCCTGTTGATTGTGTAAAATTTTAATTCCCTTATTGACTATTGGTTCATTTTTCAAAAGAAAATCATAAATTGGGTCAATATTTAAATTCCCTGTGTCTCGATTTATTAATAGATTAGCAAATATGTGTTTTTTAATTTCTATAGCCTCCCTCGCCCACTGAGAAAAACCTCTATCATTAGAAATAGCTGTAGCCTCATCAAAAAGAAGTTTGGGGGAATCAGGTCCCTCATGAGAAGTTTTTCCAAGGAAAGATCCTCCCACATACCCCCCCAACCTCAACCCCCCCCCCCCCCCCCCAAACCAAAAAAATCCCCCTGAAAACGTCCATACACTTCCCAGTAACCATTACTATATGTAATCACAGGTCAAAGTTTGTAACTTGCAACCCCTCCCATGGGGGCTGCGAGGGAGTAAGTCGTCCCCAAAGACATCGTTATTAAGTTTTTTGACTATGGTGAATAAAATGGCTATCTCAGAATTTTGATTTGGTGACTTTGGGGAAAAAATGAGCGTGGGAGGGGGCCTAGGTGCCCTCCAATTTTTTGTTCACTTAAAAAGGGCACTAGAACTTTTAATTTCCGTTAGAATGAACCCTTTTGCGACATTCTAGGACCACTGGGTCGATACAATCACCCCTGGGAAAAAAAAAAATAAAAAAAAATAAATAAACACGCACCCGTAATTTGTCTTCTTGCAAAAAATGCGAAATTCCACATTTTTGTAGATAGGAGCTTGAAAATTCTATAATAAGGTTTTCTGATACGCTGAATCTGATGGTGTGATTTTTGTTAACATTTTATGACTTTTAGGATGTGTTTTTCCCTATTTTCTAAAATGAGGCAAATTTTCTCAGGCTCGTAACTTTTGATAGGTCAGACTAATCTTGATGAAAGTTATATATTTAAAATCAAAATTAAAATCTAATTTTTTTTATGTAACAATGTGTATCAAAATTCCATTGAGTTTCGGTTACTATTGAGCCGGGACGCTCCTTACTACAGTTCGTTACCACGAACTGTTTGACCAGAAACAACAAAATTTACATCCAGCTTACCCTTCCCTTTTCACCACTCAGATTTTTACGTAAATGTTTTCTTATGTAAATATTTTCTTCGAGAATTCCTTAGTAGTCATGTAAAAGTTAAATGGTTAAAATCCTAAGATTACAGGGGAAAAAACCCAGGGCCCACTAATCAAGTGGGTCATTGGCTAGTCTTTGGATTATCCTAACCCAATGTTTACATGATGACACAGGTTTTTCTTTGGTACAAAAGCCTTTTGTTTTGAATTTTTTTTTTCATCAAGTGTTTATAGTAACGAAGACCAAACTGCTTTTCCATAGCAAAGAAACAGAACTTAGAAACAATAGGGAAATTTTTCTCCTGACAGTGGAATTCAATTCAGATAATATTTTGTTAGCATTTTTTTAATTAAATTTAAGAGAAAAAATTAGTGAATATTCCCTTAAGTCCTTTTTTAAAGAAATAATATTATTTATTTTGAGATTAATTTCGATTCCTTCCTGAGCCACCTGTTTTATCCCCAAATCATTATTATTGAGAAAAGATTTTTCAAAAAGTATTGTGGCTAGGATTATTAAATATATGGCAAGCTAAAGCAGAATCAAAGGAGTCATTAGAATAATTATAAATTAATGCTTTGTCTACATCTTCTTTATGCTGGTGTGGCCATTTTTCTAGATTCTGATGAGTTCTGCCAACATAGTAATTGCAATAGTTGCATGGTATTTGATAAACCCCTCTTTGGCGAGTAACTGGGGTTTTATCTTTACCAGAGTTCAAGAAATTTGTAATTTTAAAATTATTAATGAAAACTACATACACACCATTTTTTGTGTAAACTCTTTTTAATTTTATTGTGATTTTTGGGATGTAAGGAACATAGATTATATTTGAGGGCTTATCAAGAGCCTCAAATTGTGAAATATCTTTGATTTTAGGGGAATTTCTTTTTAATCTATGGTTAATTGTATTATTGGCAAAAGGAATGGGGTATCTATTACCAAAATGAATATCTAAAATAAAATTTATTTCTGCATTCATGTACGAATTGGAGCAAATGTTCAGAGCACGATCAATGAGAGAAGTTACAACTGCTCTTTTAACTTGTGGGGGGTGATTTAAACTAAAGTAAAGATATCTATTGCTTTACGTTGATTTTTATAGATAGTAAAATCCAGTTTATCAGTCTTACAAATAATTAACACATCTAAAAACGGTAGTTGTGTTGCAAGAGCAATAGTTTGGTTTTGTCGTGTTTTTTTTTCTTAGCACTCCGATTTCAGCTTATTCCTAGAAAGGAGTAAGGGTCTAACCTCATCTGTTCTTACGGAAAGTTTGGACCTTAGGCAGGATCGATGAATATGACTTTGCATTTTGGAAAGCTTCGTAGAACTCTTGCCTGGGGCCAAAAATCTACTGTTTCTACCCATTTCTGTTCGTGATTTTAGCTGAGTTTATCATTCGGTTTTTTGCACTTCGGATTGTGGTAGAAAAATGGTATCAGATGCGCCTCTTAAACTTTAAAAGTTCTCTCATTGCTAAAGAAATTAGAGTCGATCCTTTGCTTCTTTCTAAGTGATGACATTGGAAACTTGGCCTACGGCAAAAATGTCAACTTTTGAACTAAGACATGTAGATTTTTTTTCGACGGCAGTCGATAGCTCGTAATGAGCTGATCAAAGTATATGTCATCAGTTTTTTGGTAGAAAAATTCCTTCATGAGAAATATCAGTTTGAAAGTTTGAAGGGGTTAACAACTTCAGCAGTAAGGTACAGACTGAAACCAAAAATAGGCCGATACAGAAATAGTATCAGATGTGCCTCTTCAACTTTAAAGGCTCTCTCATTGCTAAAGAAATTAGAGTTTATCCTTTGCTCCTTTCTAAGTGATTAAAAAAAACAAGTTTTTTTAACTGCAAGTAAGGAGCGACATTAAAACTTAAAACGAACAGGAATTGTTCCGTATATGAAAGAGGTTGTCCCCTCCTCAACGTCTCACACTTTATGCTAAAGTTTGAGTCCTTGTCACAACTCTATTTTTTAAAAGAATAAAAAAATTTAGCGTAAAGAGCGAGGCGTTGAGGAGGGGACAACCTCAAGACATATAGGTTTTTTTACGGCAGTTGATAGCTCTTGATGATCTGATCAAAGTATTTCATTCTGTTTTTGATAGAAAAATTCCTTCATGAGATATATCAGTTTAAAAGTTTAAAGGGATTGACAACTTCAATAGTAAGGTACACGCTGAAACCAAAAATACCCCGATAAGGAAATTATATCGGATGTGCCTCTTAAACTTTAAAAGTTCTCTCATTGCTAAAGAAATTAGAGTTTATCCTTTGCTCCTTTCCAAGTGATGACGTTAGAAACTTGGCCTACGGCAAAAAAAACTATTGATGAGCTGATAAAAGTATATTTCATCCATTTTTTGGAAGAAAAATTCCTTCATGAGATATACCAGTTTGAAAGTTTAAAGGGGTTGACAATTTTAGTAGTAAGGTAAAAACTGAGACCAAAAATAGGCCGATACCAATTGTGTGACATATAGGGGAGTTTTAAGCAACAGTAGGCTGTTAGCTTATAATCATCTTCGGTAATGAGGGGTTAGCAACTTTTGCTAATTGGTGTACCTATTATTTGTTTCTGATGTATTTGGTGGTAAGACCCGTTTGGTTCCAGTAGTAAGACATGTAGGGGACTTGTAAGTAATAATCTGCTGTTAGGCTACAACCATCTTCAGTGACGAGGGGTAAGCAACTTTTGCTAGTTGCAATGAAGGGTTTGCAACTTTCAAGAGTTGGTGTATCTATTATTTATTTTAAGATCCTTACAGATTAACAACTTCAGCATTTAATCGAAGCGAGGAAACAAAACCACACTTTACCCGGCAAAGCCGAACAAAGGTTGCCACAGCACCTCACGTTTTTCCTGCAACGTAGACCTAGTTTATTTTCAATTTCAATTTCTAGGGTAATCTTCAAATTTTTATGTAAGCATTAAGATGATGCAAGGAAGCCTGAAGTTCAATTTCCACTAAATTCCAAAGTGACATTACGTCATCCATGTCGTGACCCCAATAGACATGTCTTAAAAAATAAGAATTTAATGCCCAATTTTCAAGTTTCTCGAAATAAATATTTGCCAGTAGCCCAGATAGAGGTCCTCCCACTGGTAGCTTGTTTATTTGCTGAACCTCGAAACTGAAAACATATTTAAAACTAATTACCAAATTTTAGCTAGGGTCATTAAAACTTCACAATTAATTCCTGTCGAATTGACAAAAAACTTAACACATTAAGTTTTGTTTTAAAAAACACATTTTTGTTTTAAAGTTCACCTGTTATGTATTGATTTTTCAACGTGAAAAAAGGATTCCTGTTATGCAACTAACAGCGTTAAGCAAGAGACTGTTATTCTCATAGCGGGTAGTGTTATTCTCATAAGGGTAATTCTCTTTGTTCTGTGGGTATACAAAATCTGGATGCAAATGTGGAGAGCCACCAGTCTACCTGTCGAGAAAGCTAGTGCAAGAAGAAATTGTAAAAAAGATTTGGCCCGAGCCTATTTGCAGGTGAGATTCTCTGCATATTAAGGGATGGCCCCCTCCCAACTTCAAAAATATAGAGTGAGATTATAGCAAAATAAAACTGATATAATCCTCTATATGAAAATAGCAAGTAAAACACTCTTCCCCTCTATTGCAAAGCTCCATCAGCGATATAATCACCTTATTTTCTCATGTCAAATACATTTACTGTAAATTTGCCTGCTATTTCGAAGTACTTTTCACTAATCAGTACTTTGAAATAGTTAATCCCAAGTTAACTATTATTCATAAACAGGTATATGGGTTAAAGCTTAGTTATAGTGTGTGCTATAAGTTAACGCTACCGTTACTCAATTAGACAGGAGTCCATTCATATCCTTTGCCTTAGTAATATCTTTGAAAAGACTTACTTCTCTAAAATCTATAAATGTCTTCACGATTTTCAATTTGGTTTTCGAATGAATCACTCCACTGAACATGCCTGTATGACTCTTTTGAATTTTATACATTTTGCATTAGATCCGGGATTGATTCCGGCAGCTATATTCCTGAATATTCGCAAGGCATTTGATTCCTTAACCCATGAAATTCTTCTATCAAAGATGTTTCATTTTGGCATTAGGGTAATGTATTTTCTTGATTTCAGTCTTATTTGAATGATAGGTTAATTTCTGTCGATCCACTTTTCCGTTCATCCTCACAAGTAAATTTTGGCGTCCCCCAGGAATCAGTTTTAGGGCATTTGCTATTTTTGATTTATGTATAATGATCTTGTGTATCATAATGATGGTGATTTTATTAAGTGATTAAACCTTTACAAGTATTTCACTGCTAAATATCTACAAACTAACACTACAAAGGAAGAAAAAAAAAAACAACAACAGAATAAATGAAACTAATAAATTCAACAATCAAAGGCAACAATCAGGTATAAATATCAATTACTAACATCAAACCAATCTTCTAGTTGAATACAAAAATCTGTTCAAGCATTTCCTTAATACTTTATAAGAAATTACTGAACTAGGGCAAAAAGGGAATTTATTTCTAAAGAATGGAGTTCTAGCTCCATACCAAAACGTTGTAAGAAATAAACAGGACAAGTAAACAGGAAGTGGTTACAAGTTTCACGTTCACCACAAATACACTCTCCGCTTCTAGCTTTTCTAATTTTATTTAAGATTTAATTTAACCGACAATGTCCTGTTATAATTTGCGTTAGCTGGTGTGTAATATTCATTTTAGAAGCAGCATTTAAATCGTCTTTTGATAGAAAGAATTGTATTGGCCATGGGCTCACTCTATTAGTGAAACCTTGATACCACTTTTCATAAAGAGCAATTTTCAGTTTACGTCTATCTAAGGGAAAGGGAGGTGAGCTATCATCTGATTGAACATCTAAAAAACACTTTTATAATCTCATCTGTGTATACACTGTGTGACTACTGTTTTTTGCATAGCACATAATTGTTAATTCCTTAGCTCTCAAATCTATTGGTAAAACTCCTGCTAACGCTGTTAGTACGTCAGTTTGAGCGGTGCGAAAAGAGTTTGTGATTAAAATTAGAGAAAGTCTTTGAATTGAGCTTAGCATTTGGACAATATATTTTTTGTTTAATGCTGCAATCCATACCAGGACTGCATATAGAATCGTGCTTCCTATAGCCGACAGGTACATATTTTTAGGAGCACGAGGTTTTGGCCCCCAAGTACATTTAGCTGCACACATCAATTTTGTAGAATATCGTTTTGCAAAATTTATCCGGTTTCTAATATGTTCCGTCCATAATAACTTCCTGTCTAGGGTAACTCCCAAATATCTAGCTTTTTCTTTTATTTTAATTACATTACCGTTAAAAACAAGGTCAGGCTTAGGAAATATTTGTTTACTAGTGAAAATAACTGCTTCTGTTTTCTTTGAATCAAAACTAATTTATTATTACTCGCTCAACGATCAAAGATTCAAAAAACATCAGATGTTGTAAACTCTAAATCACTTTTAGTCTTGCCCGCAATGATAACACATGCATTATCAGCATAAGCTTGTATGTGAGAATTATTGGGCAAATTTAAATCAAATAAATCATTAATATTAATATTCCATAAAAATGGTGATAATGTTCCACCTTGTGGACAGGATTTCTCAATATTAAAAGAAAATTCATTATTATATGATACAAATCTGTCTGATAGATAGCTATGTAACAACTTAACCATCCAAATTGGGCATCCGGTATCTTTTAGTTTATTCAAAATGCCAGGGTGCCAAGCGTTGTCCAATACACCTCGAATATCAAAAAACAAGCACAGCGTGAGAAGTTTATGCTGCTTGTTTTTTTCAATATTTGTAACAAGGTTATCTATAGCATCCAAAGTACTACGGCCTTTCATGAACCCAAACTGGTTTCTCGAGATCCAGTTCTTGAAGCCCAAGTCATCAAGTTTATACATGATCAAACGTTCAAAGACTTTCCCTACATTTGATAACAAACTAATTGGGCGGTACATAAGCTGATCACCCATCTGCTCCCAGGTTTCATACAAAATTCCGAGAAGCCCGCTTTTGGACGCTGAGCTTGCAAGTATGGCATCCCATTCTTCAATTGTGCTAAGAGCGGATCTCTGGAGGTTTTTCCTTTTCCCTCGTCGATGTCTGCATGGTGATTTCAAGGAGATCGACTTTCCAGTGTCCATGAGCCTCCCAAACAGCCCGTCGTACCGATCTACGACAATGTGGACTTCAGAAATACCCACTGGAAGATCATTCAGCAACGATAGAAGCAATTTTTCCGCGAAAGATTTGACTTTTTCAAAAATGACGGGCCGATATGACCTTATCTTGGACATTAGGTCAATGATGTGTACTGTAGCTGATGTTGTTTCTTTGGATTTCAAAGTTGCCGGCCAAGCTGCAAGTCCTCCTTTTTTTCTTAGCCAGTTCAACAGCACAGCTTTGTTCCTCGTCCTCATTTTCCAGCCAGAGGATGTCTTAGTTGATTTTTGTGGAAGATGTTCAAAAATGGATGGAGGGAAAGGAAGAATCTCTTTTGTGAGGATCTTTGCAACTGCTTTCTCCTTTTCTTCGCCGTAGCTCGACTGAGCAGTAATGATTCTCTTCAAGGCTGTTACTTCAGAGCTCAGGAGATCGGTTCTAAGGACACCATTCACTTTCTGAGTTTTTCTCTCTGATGGGAAAGTTCGGAGTGCAAGTTTTTTCACATCGCCTTTCCTGTTTCACAGAAAGTCCTCAACCACCTCTTTTCCTTTTGTGGCTTTTTTTTCTTTTCCTTTTATTGTTGACTACTTCTGAATTTTTTTTTCAAATGATATCCCATCTATATTCACAGTTCTACTTGTCTTACTGACACAAAATTAGGCTAAATTTCATTAGATACAATACTGTAATGCAGAAACCCATCTAAAAAAGATGAATGACATTGTCATTAGGTTATAAACACAACAATGAAATAATCTTGACTATATCTGAGACCAGCAGGGGGCAGGTGGGGTGTAGAAAGTGTTGCAGCTTTGGCCATTTTTTGGAAAAAAAAACTGTATTTCATTATGAAATGATACATTAGATTCATAAGCAACTTTTGTTCTTCAAACACACATTTCATCTTTGAAACATGTATTGCATTATTTTTTAGAGTAAACACAGGTCAATAAATATACATCAACTGGTCAGAGGTACAGCATAGATCTTGAACCTTTGGCCACTTTGTGTTGTAATTTTGACAACTTTCATAAATAAGTACAAAAACAAACAGAAACACATTTACTACTTGTTCTCCAGCAAGTATCAACTAATTTAGATTAAATATTGACAAATCAATTTCATCAATGTTCCATTTGACAAGCAGTCCCACGGGTTTTCACTAGAACTGGAAGTTCCAATGCTAAATCTGATTGATCAATGTAACATGCCTTTTGATCAGTCCTTATAAATCTAAAGGAGTCAGTGAAACCTAGTTTCTTGTGATAGTTATTTAATTTTGTAAATTACTTTTATTAAGTCTCTTACTTCTGCAAAAAAATTGTTTACCCTCCTTCTGCCAGCCAACTTTACAACACCAAAAGTGCTTTCAAAAATTCTATTTCTTTCAATTTTTTTTTATCTTCCAAATTTGTGTCATGTTCTTCATTATCATCCATCAGCAAATCAGTATTTGTGTCAGAAGCACATGTTGAATCAACCTGAAGTAACTGTTTTTTTTTTATCTTGGCCTACCTGACTCACTTTTCTTTTTCATCTTCAGCTTATCAATTTCTTCTGCTTAGCTTATCAATCAGCTTCTCGCTAGGTAGCAGGTTACTAGACAAAATTCCTATTATCGGGTACACTTGCTAAAAAAAAGTTGCAGACCCCCCAGAAACAATAATTAATTTTTTTTTTTGCTTAGCTCAATGTTTTTGAAATTTAACGGGTCTTTTTTAATATAAAAAAAAACTTTTTGTTTTCAGTTAGAAATTTTCAGTTAGAGTTTTTAGCTTTTCTGTTAGAAATTTGTTGACAAAAATCTGATTTTTTTTTAAATTGCAGTAAAAAGTTTACTTTTTTTATTTTTTTTTTTACAAGAAAAAATCATATTCGTGGAGTTCCAAGTCTCTTTCTTCTATTGATGTAAGAGTACGCCGGATTTGACCAATCTTATCTGTAAAAAAAAAAAAATGAATAGGCCAAATTTGGTGTTTTTGGCCTATATCTCAGAAACGCCCCAACGGCAAACATGCGCCCTACGATATTGGTTTCCAGCATAGTCGATTACCATGGGATCCACCCTTAATATTTTTGTACCTTCCGGCATGGGTACTAATCGAAATAAGCGAGATACAGAATCTGGCGCTCTGACTATAACCTCTAACAGTCTTATGAAGATTTCTTTTTTTTTCTTTTTTGTTAAGACTGGCAAGGTATAACTTCTTCTCTCCTAGCTAAGCCTTGAAATACATCAACTACTTATTGAAAGTAAAATTCACTTAGACAAGAGAAGGTAAACGTACAGGATTTTTTTTGGAGGGGGAGGGGATTTTTAATAATGAAAAACGATATATTGATTAAGAAGTTCCTATAAATTTGAGGGAATTCAATAACTTTAAACGTTTAGTAGCCCCCTCTGTCTCTCACTGGTGCATGCACTAGAGTATACTTTTGGACGAGAGAGAATTTAAGATTCTTCAAATTACACAAAAAATATAAGTAGTGTCAAATAATTAATATAATTATAATTATCTATATATATAAAAATAAGTTGTCTGTCTGTGTGTCTGTCTGTCAGGTGACGTCATGTTTCTGTGTCGACTAACGTCATGAAGTTAGTTGTCGTCATTTTTGCTATGACGGTGACGTCATTAAAGATATTTAAGACATATATATTCACGTAGAAATCTATTAATGTTTAAGTTTAAAATGACTGATGAACTTACAATGGCAAAAGCCGATGAAGATACTCAAAGAGTCTATGCCAAAAAACTTGCTGCTGATAAAGTCAGAAAAGAAAGCGTGCCGAGGAATCAAAAGAACAGCAAGGAAACAGGCTTGAGGCTAAAGAACGCAAAACCGCGCAGTTAGATGAAGATCCACCTGGACAGCGAGAGTCAAAACATATCAAAACTGAAAATGATAGCGAAGATGATTGAGTTTGGGATTTTGACTTGGATAAGGTCATCAATGCCTACCAGATTTTAGTTAAGAAAACAAAGGTTCGGCGATATGTATTTCATAGTGAAGCTGAAAAATAAAGAAGAAAAAGAAAACTGAAAAAAGAAAAAATGTAAAAAACTAAAAAATACTAAAAAGAAAAAACACTCAAAGAGAAATTACAGACCGGGACACAAATGACGACCGGGACAGAGGGAATATAAATAACGACCGGGACACTCAAAGAGAAATTACAGACTGGGATACCGGGACACAAATGACGACCGGGACACAGTATTTTTGATAATAAACATTTAATGCACACATAAACGTTGAATACTGTAACTCCGTAAAGGCAATCAAATACATATGTAAATACGTCAACAAAGGCAGTAACATGGCAGTTTTTGGCTTGCAGCCCGAAATCAAAGATTTCGACGAAAGCGTACAATATCAGGCTGGAAGATACATAAGCAGTAATGAAGCTGTTTGGCGAATTCTTTCATTTCCGATACATGAACGTAGTCCAGCTGTTGTTCACTTAGCGGTACATTTACAGAATGGTCAACGTGTTTATTTCTCGGAAACCAACGTGCAACAAAGAGCCCTGAATCCACCGGATACAAAATTAACAGCTTTTTTTTCGCTTTGCAAAAATGATTCTTTTGCAAAAAAACTGCTGTATACTGAAGTGCCTTCGTATTACACGTGGAATACTAAAAATAAAGTATTTGAACGTCGAAAACAGGGTAAGTCAGTCGACGGCCAACCTACCATCTTCAAAGATACCACGATAGGAAGACTCTACACCGTTCACCCCAATCAACATGAATGCTTCTTTCTACGCCTGCTTTTGGTGAATGTACCCGGTCCGACATCCTTTGAGTATTTGAGAACTGTAAACGGTACTATATATGACACTTACCGTAGTGCATGCCAAGCTCTGAATTTATTCGAGAATGACCAACACTGGGATAACTGCATCAATGACGCGTGCGAAACGTCAACCCCAAGTCAAATTCGTGCATTGTTTGGCATCATTTTAACAACTTGCTCTCCATCACCTCCTACAGAGTTATGGGAAAAATATAAGTCAAAAATGTCCGAAGATATACTCCATCGAAAACAGTTAGAGACGTCAGATATGACTTTTGATTTTACATCAGAAATTTATATAACTACACTTTAGTTATTATAGAAGATTTGTGCGTACGTATGGCAAACAAACCTCTTCAGGATTTGGGAATGCCTTCACCTAACCGTATCGCTGCTGTTTCGACATTTGTAGAATTGGTTCGTGAACAAAATTACAGTACGAGTGATCTATTGTCGTATGTACAAAATAACATTTCCAAGTTAACATCGGAACAAAAAGACATTTATGATACGATAGACTCAATTTCAGGACGTATACAACTACCTGCTGATTTCTGTAATTTAGTGACGTCCAAAAATGAATTGATTGAAAAAGTATTTCCGAATATTCTAAAAAATTAAAAAAATAATAAATGGCTAAGTGAAAGAGCGATTCTCGCACCCAAAAATATAGACGTCCACGAAATCAACAATATTGTTTTGACCAAGATTCGAGACCAGGCAGTCCTTTACAAGTCAGTCGACACAGTTTTGGAACCAAATGAAGCGGCTAATTATCCATCTGAATTTTTAAATTCCATAGATCTTTCAAGGTTTCCACCACACGTGCTACAACTAAAAATAGGCGTACCAATAATACTTTTAAGAAATATCAACCCACCAAAGCTTTGCAATGGCACGCGACTTGCCATAAAAAAAAACAAAGGAAAACCTAATAGAGGCCACAATTTTGACAGGGCCTTTTGAGGGTGAGGCTGTTCTTATTCCTCGCATTCCCATGATTCCAACGGATCTGCCTTTTCAATTTAAAAGATTGCAATTCCAAATTCGATTAGCATTTGCAATCACCATTAACAAAGCTCATGGTCAATCATTAGAAAAATGTGGTATAGATCTTAATACTGATTGTTTTTCCCATGGACAATTTTACGCTGCATGTTCGAGGGTCGGTAAACCTGACAATCTATTTATATGCAGCAACAATTGGACAGCGAAGAATGTTGTATATTCGCAAGTTTTACGCAGTTAATTTGTATTGTATCTATCTGTCTATCTATCTATATAAAAACGAGTTGTGTGTATGCATGTTTGTTTGTTTGTAAAAAGAGCGTTTGCATATGACGTCATTATTAGTACATACGGCTTTGTATATGCACAGACAATGGGAAAGCCAAGAATGTTGTATATTCGCAATTTTTACGTAGTTTAACTCCTGTAGACGAAATGAATGCTTGCCTGAAAAATTCTAATTTATGGGCACACGTAAAAATATTAAAATTAACTACATATATGCGTGTCCGATTGCAAAACTATGACTCTGGTCAAACATTTTCAGATCAATTGCTGGCAATTGAAAACGGAAAGCTCCCAGTAGTGGGAAAGCCAAAAATGTTGTATATTCGCAATTTTTACGTAGTTTGAAACACATATATAAATCTATCTATATTCACAGGTGGGACACAGGGACACAACTACAATGGCGCGTAACTAATATGGCGCGTCACGACTTACGCGCGTGGGGTGGGCTTGGGGGGTTGCGAAGTACCCCACCAGCTAGGTGTTGGGGTGGTGCGAAGCGCCACCCCAACAGCTAGTAATATTATAATAATAATAATTAACAATAGTGTCAAATAACTAGCTTTAGTTAAGAATCATCATAATCAGCCTTAACAAAGACAGGGTCTTCAGATAATTATGTAGGGGGCTAGATCCCCTCCACTCTTGTTGGTCACTTAAATAGGAGACTGAAAATTTCAATTTCTGGTCAAATGAGCCCTCTGCCGATCTTCAAAGACCATTAGTTTGATAATATCGCCGCTGGGGAAAAAGAACGAAAAAATAAAAATAAAATAAACACAGATCTATGATCTTTCTTCTACCAGCACAATATAAAATTCCTCATTTTTATAGATAGAAGCTTGAAACTTCTACAGTATGGTTCTCTGATTTATTGAGTCTGACAGTATGATTTTCATTTGATTATTTGACTTTTGGAGGGTTGCTACTGATTGCTACTGATGGCGGTCGCTGTATATGTGATCGAAATATCTGGACTTTTGTAGCTGTGTTTTTTTCAATCTCTAAATAAATGGATTTATCCCCATTCGAACATTTATTTGTTCGTAATAGAACGGGAGTGTGGTCTAAGAAAAAGCATACCTAATTTAAGGCGTTACTTCGAAAATATGACTCTTATAAAGAGCACTAGAGCTTCTGATTTCCAATATAATGGGTCCTCTGCGAAGTTTATACGAAAACCTCTTCCTTAAAATCATATATGTTAACAATGAGCAGCTTGCATGGCTTAGAGTCCTTGTCCCGAGGGCTTGGGGGTTGTCAAACCAGGAACGATAGATATTTGGCTCTCCGACTATTTCGAACAAAATAATATCTCGAAATTTTAATTGGACAAATTTTGGGAAAATGACATTGGGAGGGTTGGTCAACCTGCGATCACATTTGACTCTTGGAAAGGGAACTAGAATTTTTAATTTCAAATCAAATGAGCCTTCTCCGAAGTTTAAACACCACTTCTTCCATAAAAACCTTGCATGTTAATAACGGGAAACTTGCATAACTTACATCCCTTGTCCTGGTGGCTGTTGAGGGTTTCGCAACCAGGAGGCATAGTCATTTGACTTTTGGACTATCTGCATCAAAATAGCTATCTCTAAATTTTGATCAGATGGATTTCGGGAAAAGAGGGCTGGGGGGGGGCTAGTTGCCCTTCGATCACTTTTGAATCTAAAAAAAGTCTCTAAAACTTCTAATATCCAATTGAATAAGCCCCTCCGAAGTTTATATGACCACCCCTTCCATATAAAAAATAATAATAATAATAATAAAACTTTGAATCCTTACGGCTTTTTACTAATGGCAACGCTATAGCGTTGCTTCTGAAGTAACTTTAAATTTGTGAAGTAACAAATGTAATTACCCTAAGAAATATTCTTTTTTTATGATTGAAAATATTACAGTAAGCATATCAAGATTTTGTTGCTGTCGTTAACGCTTCGGCAAATCAAAAGTCACACTGTTAAGAAAACATTGGTTTTTAAATTGGTTTTTAGTAAATCACAAAATTGAATTTAAATGGTCTAATAGGTTCTTGTAATTTCGGTTCATTTTAAATTTGACTTGAATTATTGTTTAATTTCTGTCTTGTTTTTGGATTCATATATTACTCTATATCCGTATCTGTTATCTATTTGTATAACGTGATTATTAAATTTTATTTCTGTCCATTCTTGGTTTCATGAATTCACTCACATTAATTTATGGTTGCTTTAGGTTTGAATTATGACATTAATTTATTTCTGCTTGTTTTAACTTTAAAATGACCCTTTACTATTACTGAAATAATTTTCTTTTTTTTACTTTTTTCTTAAGAATTAATTTGGAAAAAAAAAGCTCTTTAAAGTGAATGAATGTTTTGTTTTTCATCTGAAAACTTCTGGGAAGAATAGGGTCTTGACAAAAATTAGATACAATGCAATGACATAGAACAAAGATTTATATAACTATAAAATATTGCAACATTGTTTCAATGAATATTCCATGCTTTTTAAAATTAAAACTATGATAATTAATCAGCAAATGAACAATACTGAATCCTTAACGGCACCCACAGAACCATCTTCTGTAAGTACCGGCGATGCTGAAGATAAATCATGGAATTCTAAACTCATCCTTGGTAACTTACTGCTGTGGTTTTATATGAGCACCTTGTTAGATGGTTATCAGAAACACTTTATGGCTGTGATGCCATCGGATTTGAATTTGACCTTTTATATTTTTTAATCATGATTTTATATTTCAGGGAGAAGACCAGTATGCTCAGCTGTTATATTCCTTTTAGTGGGAATATGTATTGGCTTATTTGTGACAATCTCTTTAGTTGACACTTCGAAAACTTATAATGTTGAGAAACAAAAGAAAGGTAAATATACTCTTGTCAATACTTCTCTTGTTCTAGTGCTTCTCAACTACTTTGTATTTCTCCTATTTTTTTATGTTCATTTGCTGTTTAATTGAAAGCAAAGAAGCTTTTACTTAGAATTTTGATGACTTGCCAATTACAACACAAATAAAGTCATTTGAGGGTGAAGCCATTAAGCATAATATTTGTGTCACTTTAACCGTTTAGAAGTTCTAAAATTGCTTCATGTTTGAATTTAATCTAGTTACCATGGAGCAACGGCAAGATTGGCTGAAAAGGTACATCAGTTACAACAAGTTCAACCGTTAATCGACTTTCCCGAAGGATTAAAATATTCAACAGAAAATAGTAGGTAGAGCTCAGTTATTAATTCTATTTGCAACTGTTTACGATTTGATAATGGGTTACCGTGTAATTCACTGGGGAAACTTCCCATCCTTCAAATAGCACTCATTCATTGGCGGAAATAGCAGGTTAAATATACCAGCTTGTCAATTCGGTCTCTAGGGGTGTTATTGGTACAATGTTTTCTGAAAGGATTCTTTCTAGCAACCGACTTGTAAAAATTTCAGGGTGCTGAAAATATTATATGGGACTGTTCGAAAACAGGAAAATACATCAAAAAATGGTTGCAATCATCTTACACGGTATTGTCTTCTGCTCATGATAGTACCGATTTTGTTCTAAAAGCAATATCCTTCATAGAGTAAACTTGTGAAAAAAAGCGAGACATTTTCGAAGATTTCTAAGCAATTAGAGGAAATGGAGCAAAATCATAGTAAACATTTTGTAGCATCTTCAAGCTGCGGCCTGATATTAAAAGCGGTATCTTTCCGCCAATGAATACTTGAGTACTTTTTAAATATAAATTTTCGATTTTAACATGGGATTTTTGAGTTCCATCAGTTCACTTAATCACGACTTTAATGATCTGTTTACATTTTGTTGAAAATATTGTAAGCACAAAGGAGTTAATGAACATTGCAACAAAATTCCCGTCGTCATTTATATATCCCCCTGTGCCCCCGGCATCCCCCTTGTAGTTGTGTCCCTGTGTTCCGGTCGTCATGTCCCAGTCTGTAATTTCTCTTCGAGCGTCCCGGTTGTCATTTATATTCCCTGTGTCCCGGTCGTCATTTGTGTCCCGGTATCCCGGTCTGTAATTTATCCTTGAGTGTCCCATTCATCATTTATATCTCCCGCTCGTTATTTGTGTCCCAGTGTCCCAGTCTGTAATTTCTCTTTGAGTGTCCCGGTCGTCATTTATATTCCCTGTGTCCAAGTTTTTAGTTTTCTTTACTTTCTGTATCAGCCGCAAGCCTGTTTTATTGCTGTTCTTGTGATTCCTCGGCACGCTTTCTTTTCTTACTTTCTTTATCAGCCGCAAATTTTTTGGCATAGACACTTTGAGCAGCTTCCTCGGCTGTTGCCATTGTAGGTTCTTCAGTCATTTTACAATTAAACATTTTTCCGTCCACGATCTTCTTACAATTAAAAATTTGTCTTCGAACGATTTTCTTAAATACCTTTAAGGACGTCATCGTCATAACAAACATGACGACACCTAACTTCATGACGACATGACTACATGACGTCACTCGACAGACATAACACACAGACAACTTATTTTTATATATATAGATATCCCGGTTGTCATTTCAGTCCCGGTGTCCCAGTCTGTAATTTCTCTTTGAGTGTCCCAGTCATCATTTATATTCCCTGTGTCACAGGTCGTAATTTGTGTCCCGGTGTCCCGGTCTGTAGCGTCATCTTATAATGACGTCTTATACAAAGTCTTATATACTTATAATTACGTCATATACAAACCCACCAACAAACAAACATGCATACATACAATTTATTTATATATATATAGATATAGTTCCTTTTTTAGTTTTTTCTTTTCTTAGTTTTTTTCGTTTTCCGTTTTTCTTTTTTTAGTTTCTTCTTTTTATTGATTTGTTTTCTTTTTAGTTTTTTCTTCTTTTTTTTAAGGTTTTTTCTTTTTTAGTTTTTCTTTTTTTAGTCTTTTTCTTTTTTAGTTTTTTTCTTTTTTTTCTTTTTTTTAGTTTTCTTTTTCTTCTTTATTTTTCAGACGTCATATGTGGACAAACAATCACAAATATGTGGACAAACTTACAACTTATTTATATAATATCTATATATATAAAAATGAGTTGTCTGTCTGTGTGTCTGTCTGTGGATCAGGTGACGTCATGTTTATGTGTTGACTGACGTCATGAAATTAGTTGTCGTCATTTTTACTTTGACGGTGACGTCATTCAAGATATTTAAGACATATGTTCACGTAGAAATATATTAATGTTTAAGTTTACAATGACTGATGAACTTACCATGGCAAAAGCCGATGAAGATGCTCAAAGAGTCTATGCCAAAAACTTGCTGCTGATAGAGAAAGTCAGAAAAGAAAGCGTGCCGAGGAACTACCAGAGCAACGCGAAAGCAGACTTGCTGCTAAAAGAGAAAGTGAAAAAATAAGGCGTGCCGAGGAATCAAAAGAACAGCAAGGAAACAGGCTTGAGGCTGATAGAGAAAGAAAGAACAGAAAGCGTGCCGAGGAATCAAAAGAACAGCAAGGAAACAGGCTTGAGGCTGATAGAGAAAGAAAGAACAGAAAGCGTGCCGAGGAACTACCAGAGCAACGCGGAAGCAGACTTGCTGCTAAAAGAGAAAGTGAAAAAAGAAGGCGTGCCGAGGAATTACAAGAACAGCAAGAAATCAGGCTTGCTGCTGATAGAGAAAGTAAGAAAAGAAAGCGTGCCGAGGAATCACAAGAACAGCAAGAAATCAGGCTTGCTGCTGATAGAGAAAGTAAGAAAAGAAAGCGTGCCGAGGAATCAGAGCAACCTGAAAGTTATTGCCTGGCATTCAGGTACAACCCAGTCGATGATTATAGCTTGAGTAGATGTGTTCAAATCGGGACAATGTCTAAAATTTGTCCCTATTGCAAGGCCTTGAAATTCAATGGTGAAACAATGGGAATGTGTTGCGCCTCAGGAAAAGTTAAACTTCCTCTATTGGCTGCACCGCCAGAGCCATTGAAGACTTTCCTTACTGGAACTACGTCAGAATCTAAGTGTTTTTTGTCAAAAATCAGAAAATACAACTCATGTTTCCAAATGACATCGTTTGGAGCCCAAATCGAAAATCCAGATCAATTTATGTCTACTTTCAAAGTAAAAGGGCAAATTTATCATAGAGCAGGGTCCCTTCTACCATTTTCAGGCGAGAATCATAAATTTTTACAATTTTACTTCATCAGTGATAGAAATTCTGAATTGAATGCACGTTGCGAAATTTCTCCCAACGTTGAAAGGACAATCGTTTCCCAATTGCAACATCTTTTCCACAAAAATAATAATTTAGTGCGTCTGTTCAAAACAGCCATCGATTTGATGCCTACTGATACGCATAAAATTGTTATTTCCGCTGACAAAACGCCTCCTGGCCAACATGTGCGTAGATACAATGCTCCAACTATCGACAATCGTTATGGTCGGTGATCAGTTTTTACCTCGAGATATTATTCCTCATAAGCGAAACGCTCAGTTGTTAAGAATTGCTGAAACTCATCGATGCTACGATGCCCTACAATATCCTATCATTTTTTGGGATGGAGCTGACGGCTATCACTTTAATATTAAATTGATGAATCCAGCCACTAACAAAGAAATGAATAAGAAATGCAGTGCAAGGCATTATTATTCCTATAGACTAATGATTCGGCAGGATGAAGAAAATTATATTTTAAAATGCCGTGAATTGTTTCACCAATTTGTCGTTGATATGTATGCTAAAATTGAATCAGAACGTTTGCTATATATCCGCCTGAATCAGACCAAGCTCCGCTCTGAACAATACATTCATTTGCGAGATGCAGTTATAAATGACGGTAATACCGCAAACGTTGGAAGATTAACAATTTTACCTTCGTCATATGCTGGCAGTCCCCGTCATATGCATGAATATGCTCAAGATGCTATTGCGTATGTTCGTCTCTATGGTCGTCCAGATTTATTAATTACATTTACATGTAATCAATCTTGGGACGAGATACTGCAGCTTTTACTTCAAGGACAATCGGCGGTTCATAGGCATGACATTACGGCCCGTGTCTTCCGGCAAAAGTTGAAATCACTGATAAACTACATTGTAAAACTTGAAGTGTTTGGGTCAGTGCGATGCTGGATGTACTCAGTGGAATGGCAAAAACGAGGTTTGCCACACGCACATATACTAATCTGGCTACATAAAAAAATTACTTCGAACGAAATTGATGATGTGATTTCCGCTGAAATACCTGATAAAAATGTCGATAAGGGGTTACATGATATTATTGTAAAAAATATGATACATGGACCTTGCGGTAAACTGAACGAAAATTCACCATGCATGGCCAAAGGAAGGTGCACAAAGCAATATCCTCGACTTTTAGTATCAAACACAATTACTGGCAATGATGGTTACCCACAATATAGAAGAAGATCTACTGAAGATGGCGGTAAAACAGCAATAATAAAGAAGCGTAACGGTACCACCATCGAAGTAGATAACCAGTGGGTTGTTCCATATTCCCCATTATTATCAAAAACATTTAATGCACACATAAACGTTGAATACTGTGACTCCGTAAAGGCAATCAAATACATATGTAAATACGTCAACAAAGGAAGTGACATGGCAGTTTTTGGCTTGCAGCCCGAAATCAAAGATTTCGATGAAATCGTACAATATCAGGCTGGAAGATACATAAGCAGTAATGAAGCTGTTTGGCGAATTCTTTCATTTCCGATACGTGAACGTAGTCCAGCTGTTGTTCACTTAGCGGTACATTTACAGAATGGTCAACGTGTTTATTTCACGGAAACCAACGTGCAACAAAGAGTCCCGAATCCACCGGATACAACATTAACAGCTTTTTTTTCGCTTTGCAAAAATGATTCTTTTGCAAAAAAACTGCTGTATACTGAAGTGCCTTCGTATTACACGTGGAATACTAAAAATAAAGTATTTGAACGTCGAAAACAGGGTAAGTCAGTCGACGGCCAACCTACCATCTTCAAAGATACCACGATAGGAAGACTCTACACCGTTCACCCCAATCAACATGAATGCTTCTTTCTACGCCTGCTTTTGGTGAATGTACCCGGTCCGACATCTTTTGAGTATTTGAGGACTGTAAATGGTACTATACATGACACTTACCGTAGTGCATGCCAAGCTCTGAATTTATTGGAGAATGACCAACACTGGGATAACTGCATCAATGACGCGTGCGAAACGTCAACCCCAAGTCAAATTCGTGCATTGTTTGGCATCATTTTAACAACTTGCTCTCCATCAGCGCCTACAGAGTTATGGGAAAAATATAAGTCAAAAATGTCCGAAGATATACTCCATCGAAAACAGTTAGAGACGTCAGATATGACTTTTGATTTTACATCAGAAATTTATAACTACACTTTAGTTGTTATAGAAGATTTGTGCGTACGTATGGCAAACAAACCTCTTCAGGATTTGGGAATACCTTCACCTAACCGTATCGCTGCTGTTTCGACATGTGTAGAATTGGATCGTGAACAAAGTTAAAGTACGAGTGATCTATTGTCGTATGTACAAAATAACATTTCCAAGTTAACGTCGGAACAAAAAGACATTTATGATACGATAATGCATTGTGTCGATAACAACGATGGAGAAATTTTCTTTTTGGATGCGCCAGGAGGTACTGGTAAAACATTTGTGATAAAACTGATTCTGGCATCAATTCGATCAAAAAATGATATAGCGTTGGCAATTGCGTCGTCCGGAATAGCCGCAACATTGCTGCCTGGTGGAAGAACTGCTCATTCCGCTTTGAAATTGCCTCTGAACTTGCATTCTACAGAAACTCCCACGTGCAATATTTCCAAATCATCTGGAATGGGTAAAGTATTGCAGCAATGCAAACTTATTATTTGGGATGAGTGCACAATGGCACACAAAAAATCGCTCGAAGCTCTGGATCAATGCTTGAAAGATTTGAGAGGAAAGTCGAAACCCTTTGGCAGCACATTAATATTGCTTGCGGGAGATTTCAGGCAAACATTACCTATAATACCTAGATCAACTCCTGCAGACAAAATGAATGCTTGCCTGAAAAATTCTAATTTATGGGCACACGTAAAAACATTAAAATTAAATACAAATATGCGTGTCCTATTGCAAAACGATGACTCTGGTTAAACATTTTCAGATCAATTTCTGGCAATGGGAAACGGAAAGCTCCCAGTAGACTCAATTTCAGGACATATACAACTACCTGCTGATTTCTGTAATTTAGTGACGTCCAAAAATGAATTGATTGAAAAAGTATTTCCGAATATTCTAAAAAATTATAAAAAATAATAAATGGCTAAGTGAAACAGCGATTCTCGCACCCAAAAATATAGACGTCCACGAAATCAACAATATTGTTTTGACCAAGATTCGAGACCAGGCAGTCCTTTACAAGTCAGTCGACACAGTTTTGGAGCCAAATGAAGCGGTTAATTATCCATCTGAATTTTTAAATTCCATAGATCTTTCAGGGTTTCCACCACACGTGCTACAACTAAAAATAGGCGTGCCAATAATACTTTTAAGAAATATAAACCCACCAAAACTTTGCAATGGCACTCGACTTGCCGTAAAAAAAACAATGGAAAACCTAATAGAGGCCACAATCTTGACAGGGCCTTTTGAGGGTGAGGCTGTTCTTATTCCTCGCATTCCCATGATTCCAACGGATCTGCCTTTTCAATTTAAAAGATTGCAATTCCCAATTCGATTAGCATTTGCAATCACCATTAACAAAGCTCAAGGTCAATCATTAGAAAAATGTGGTATAGATCTTAATACTGATTGTTTTTCCCATGGACAATTGTACGTTGCATGTTCGAGGGTCGGTAAACCTGACAATCTATTTATATGCAGCGACAATTGGACAGCGAAGAATGTTGTATATTCGCAAGTTTTACGCAGTTAATTTGTATTTTGGAACCAAATGAAGCGGTTAATTATCCATCTGAATTTTCAAATTCCATAGATCCTTCAGGGTTTCCACCACACGTGCTACAACTATAAATAGGCGTACCAATAATACTTTTAAGAAATATCAACCCACCAAAGCTTTGCAATGGCACGCGACTAAAAAAAACAATGGAAAACCTAATAGAGGCCACAATCTTGACAGGGCCTTATGAGGGTGAGACTGTTCTTATTCCTCGCATTCCCATGATTCCAACGGATCTGCTTTTTCAATTTAAAAGATTGCAATTCCCAATTCGATTAGCATTTGCAACCACCATCAACAAAGCTCAAGGGCAATCACTAGAAAAATGCGGTATAGATCTTAATACAGATTGCTTTACCAATGTACAATTGTATGTTGCATCTTTGATGGTCGGTAAACCTGACAATCTATTTATATGCACAGACAATGGGACAGCGAAGACTGTTGTATATTCACAAGTTTTACGTAGTTAATTTGTATTGTATCTATCTATCTATCTATCTATATAAAAACGAGTTGTGTGTATGCATGTTTGTTTGTTTGTAAAAAGAGCGTTTGCATATGAGGTCATTATTAGTACATACGGCTTTGTATATGGACAGACAATGGGAAAGCCAAGAATGTTGTATATTTGCAATTTTTACGTAGTTTGAAACACATATATAAATCTATCTATATTCAAAGGTGGGACACAGGGACACAACTACAACGGCGCGTAACTAATATGGCGCGTAACGACTTACGCGCTCGGGATGGCTTGGGGGGGCGCGAAGCGCCCCACCAACTAGGTGTTGGGGTGGCGCTTCGCGCCACCCCAACAGCTAGTATATATATGTATATATATATATATATATATATATATATATATATATATATATATATATATATATATATATATATATATATATATATATATATATATATTATATATATATATATATCTATATATATAAAAATAAGTTGTCTGTCTGTGGATGTGTGGATGGATGTGTGGATGGATGTGTCAGGTGACGTCATGTTTCGGCTGACGTCATGAAATTAGTTGCCGTCATTTTTGCTTTGAAGGTGACGTCATTCAAGTTATATAAGACATATGTTCGCCGTCATGTTTCGGCTGACGTCATGAAATTAGCTGCCATCATTTTTGCTTTGAAGGCATCATTTTTGCTTTGAAGGCGTGACGTCATTCAAGTTATATAAGACGGATGTTCGTGTAGAATTCTATTAATGCTTAAGTTTATAATGACTGATGAAGATGCTCAAAGAGTCTATGCCAGAAAACTTGCTGGTGATAGAGAAAGTCAGAAAAGAAAGCGTGCCGAGGAACTACCAGAGCAACGCGAAAGCAGACTTGCTGCTAAAAGAGAAAGTGAAAAAAGAAAGCATGCCGAGGAACTACCAGAGCAACGCAGAAGCAGACTTGCTGCTAAAAGAGAATGTGAAAAAAGAAAGCATGCCGAGGAACTACCAGAGCAACGCAGAAGCAGACTTGCTGCTAAAAGAGAATGTGAAAAAAGAAATATGCTCAAGATGCTATTGCGTATGTTCGTCTCTATGGTCGTCCAGATTTATTTATTACATTTACATGTAATCAATCTTGGGACGAGATACTGCAGCTTTTACTTCAAGGACAATCGGCGGTTCATAGGCATGACATTACGGCACGTGTCTTCCGGCAAAAGTTGAAATCACTGATAAACTACCTTGTAAAACATGAAGTGTTTGGGTCAGTGCGATGCTGGATGTACTCAGTGGAATGGCAAAAACGAGGTTTGCCACACGCACATATACTAATCTGGCTACATAAAAAAATTACTTCAAACGAAATTGATGATGTGATTTCCGCTGAAATACCTGATAAAAATGTCGATAAGGGGTTACATGATATTATTGTAAAAAATATGATACATGGACCTTGCGGTGCACTGAACGAAAATTCACCATGCATGGCCAAAGGAAGGTGCACAAAGCAATATCCTCGACTTTTAGTACCCACAACAATTACTGGCAATGATGGTTACCCACAATATAGAAGAAGATCTACTGAAGATGGCGGTAAAACAGCAATAATAAAGAAGCGTAACGGTACCACCATCGAAGTAGATAACCAGTGGGTTGTTCCATATTCCCCTTTATTATCCAAAACATTTAATGCACATATAAACGTTGAATACTGTAACTCCGTAAAGGCAATAAAATATATATGTAAATACGTCAACAAAGGCAGTGACATGGCAGTTTTTGGCTTGCAGTCCGAAATCAAAGATTTCGATGAAATCGTAGAATATCAGGCTGGAAGATACATAAGCAGTAATGAAGCTGTTTGGCGAATTCTTTCATTTCCGATACATGAACGTAGTCCAGCTGTTGTTCACTTAGCGGTACATTTACAGAATGGTCAACGTGTTTATTTCACGGAAACCAACGTGCAACAAAGAGTCCTGAATCCACCGGATACAACATTAACAGCTTTTTTTTCGCTTTGCAAAAATGATTCTTTTGCGAAAAAACTGCTGTATACTGAAGTGCCTTCGTATTACACGTGGAATACTAAAAATAAAGTATTTGAACGTCGAAAACAGGGTAAGTCAGTCGACGGCCAACCTACCATCTTCAAAGATACCACGATAGGAAGACTCTACACCGTTCACCCCAATCAACATGAATGCTTCTTTCTACGCCTGCTTTTGGTGAATGTACCCGGTCCGACATCCTTTGAGTATTTGAGGACTGTAAATGGTACTATACATGACACTTACCGTAGTGCATGCCAAGCTCTGAATTTATTGGAGAATGACCAACACTGGGATAACTGCATCAATGACGCGTGCGAAACGTCAACCCCAAGTCAAATTCGTGCATTGTTTGGCATCATTTTAACAACTTGCTCTCCATCAGCTCCTACAGAGTTATGGGAAAAATATAAGTCAAAAATGTCCGAAGATATACTTCATCGAAAACAGTTAGAGACATCAGACATGACTTTTGATTTTACACCAGAAATTTATAACTACACTTTAGTTGTTATAGAAGATATTTGCATAAGTATGGCAAACAAACCTCTTCAGGGTTTGGGAATGCCTTCACCTAACCGTATCGCTGCTGTTTCGACATGTGTAGAATTGGATCGTGAACAAAGTTACAGTACGAGTGATCTATTGTCGTATGTACAAAATAACATTTCCAAGTTAACGTCGGAACAAAAAGACATTTATGATACGATAATGCATTGTGTCGATAACAACGTTGGAGAAATTTTCTTTTTGGATGCGCCAGGAGGTACTGGTAAAACGTTTGTGATAAAACTGATTCTGGCATCAATTCGATCTAAAAATGATATAGCGTTGGCAATTGCGTCGTCCGGAATAGCCGCAACATTGCTGCCTGGTGGAAGAACTGCTCATTCCGCTTTGAAATTGCCTCTGAACTTGCATTCTACAGAAACTCCCACGTGCAATATTTCCAAATCATCTGGGATGGGTAAAGTATTGCAGCAATGCAAACTTATTATTTGGGATGAGTGCACAATGGCACACAAAAAATCGCTCGAGGCTCTGGATCAATGCTTGAAAGATTTAAGAGGGAATTCGAAACCCTTTGGCAGCACATTAATATTGCTTGCAGGAGATTTCAGGCAAACATTACCTATAATACCTAGATCAACTCCTGCAGACGAAATGAATGCTTGCCTGAAAAATTCTAATTTATGGGCACACGTAAAAACATTAAAATTAACTACAAATATGCGTGTCCGATTGCAAAACGATGACTCTGGTCAAACATTTTCAGATCAATTGCTAGCAATGGGAAACGGAAAGCTCCCAGTAGACTCAATTTCAGGACGTATACAACTACCTGCTGATTTCTGTAATTTAGTGACGTCCAAAAATGAATTGATTGAAAATATATTTCCGAATATTCTAAAAAATTATAAAAATAATAAATGGCTAAGTGAAAGAGCGATTCTCGCACCCAAGAATATAGACGTCCACGAAATCAACAATATTGTTTTGACCAAGATTCAAGACCAGGCAGTCCTTTACAAGTCAGTCGACACAGTTTTGGAACCAAATGAAGCGGTTAATTATCCATCTGAATTTTTAAATTCCATAGATCTTTCAGGGTTTCCACCACACGTGCTACAACTAAAAATAGGCGTACCAATAATATTGTTACGTAACATAAACCCACCAAAGCTTTGCAATGGCACTCGACTTGCCGTAAAAAAAACAATGGAAAACCTAATAGAGGCCACAATCCTGACAGGGCCTTTTGAGGGTGAGGCTGTTCTTATTCCTCGCATTCCCATGATTCCAACAGATCTGCCTTTTCAATTTAAAAGATTGCAATTCCCAATTCG
>NC_088863.1:2813201-2875117 GCF_032884065.1 Artemia franciscana
ATTGTTTTTCCCATGGACAATTATATGTTGCATGTTCAAGAGTCAGTAAACCTGACAATCTATTTATATGCATAGACAATGGGACAGCGAAGAATGTTGTATATTCGCATGTTTTACGTAGTTAAAAACATATACATATATATATATATATATATATATATATATATATATATATATATATATATATATATATATATATATATATATATATATATATATATATATATATATATATATATATATATATATATATATATATATATATATATATATATATATATATATATATATATATATATATATATATATCTCTATTCACAGGTGGGAAACAGGGACACAACTACAATGGCGCGTAACTAATATGGCGCGTAACGACTTGAGCGCGCGGGGAGGGTTGGGGGGGGGGGGGGTGCGAAGCGCCCCACCAACTAGGTGTTGGGGTGGCGCAAAGCGCCACCCCAACAGCTAGTATATATATATATATATATATATATATATATATATATATATATATATATATATATATATATATATATTTCTTTTTTTTCCTTTTTTTGCTCAATGATTTGTTTTCTCTTCTTAACTATCAAGCATTGCTAATTAGGGGAAATAATAATTTCTTTGTTTGTTTTTTTATATGTTCATGTGAATTATTTTGTTTGTTTTTGATTTATTTTATTAACAAATCCGTCTTTACTTGATGGTTAAGAGTTATTTTGTTTTACGCTCTTAACCATTTAGTAAAGACGGATTTGTTAATAAAATTCCGCACTAAACGCTGCACGTCCTCCACTTCCACAGCTGGCATATTTAATTTGAGCTATGCACAAATTTTGTCTATTGTTACTACGCAGCCGAATACAATGGCCACTGACGGATCCAGAGGGCGGGGGGACTCCAGCCCCCCTCCCTCCGGTTCTTTCTTGCACCTTATTCCATGTTTTTTTTTTCTGTTTGTCACTCTTTCTTTTAAATAAACTTGTCAATTTAGTAAATTCTTGGCGCCCTTGTCGCATTGCCCCTCTAAGATTTTTCTATTGTTCCATCCTTGACAATGTACTAAATTGTCACTTTTTTCACAGGTGGGAGTTATGTGTCCCAGACCTTGATACTTAGAACAACGAAAAGGAGAACAAATGCTTTTCGAAACTTTGTCAAGTACAAAACAGACAAACTCACTGGGTGACCACACAATATTCTCAATTACAAGAGCAATATACATTTTTTACATTACAAAAGTTTACAAATTTACAATATTTACACACAAGCTGTATGAAAATGTCATGTGTATATTTTTTTATTACAATTCAATAGAAATGCTCTGAGAAGCACGGAGTGATTTAACAATTTTTAAAGAATCAATTTTCAAGTCTGGTAACCCAAACAAAGGGGTATATTGACTTAAGGTATATTGACTTCATAGTCGTAGTAAAATTAGTCTTTTTTATAAAGGGGGGGGGGGGTATTGTATGACTATAACGCGGTTTGTAAGGACAAAATCAGCATAATATTCGTAGTACTAATATTGTACTTATTTCCAAAAAATGACCATCACTAGCTTACATGGGTAGAATTTACACTTTAGAGTCACAGCTAAAAACAAAATAAAAAACAACAACAATACAATACTATAACAAAAAAATATAAACAAATACATGTAAACGTTTATTTTCAAGTTCAAGTTTTTTATTTCAACATTCACAAATAAACAAATAGAATTTGGAAATTCTATGGGAAAATCTATGAGGGTTTGTATTCGCGCCAAAGTCCACATATCTACTTACCTATAATAACAAATCCAATCTCTCTACTCATTAATACACAACTCTCCTTCCCCCCTTTCATTCCTCTCAACCCCACTTCACCCCCTGCCCACCCTTACCTTCCTAGCCACCCGTACTTCCTAGCCCACCCTTACCTCCCAAACCCACCCTTCTTTCCCTAATCATCCTACCACCCATAGTAAAATTCAACATTGTCGAATATATAACATTATCTATATTATAACATAGATATTATACATTATCATATATAATTATCTATATTATCTATCGAATATAGCATAGTTATATTTGCAGGTGTCTATATAAACTTTTTTTTATGGAACAGCTGGTATTTTTGTCTATTAAATAGAGGAGCTTCAAATATACCTTTTAATGTACCTTTTAATATACCTTTTAATGTACCTTTTAATATACCTTTTAATGTGTGTTTTACACTTCTTGAAATGACTATTTCAAAGTTGCAACTGTAAAATAGAAATGTCAATTTGCTAATTTAAGTTTGTAACTGCTAAATAAAAATGCAAAAAACTAAATTTTTAACCTTAAACCTTTAATATTCATATATTATAAGCTTCTAATATATTTGTCAAAATCGATATACTTTTATTGTTTGTAAGTGTGATGCAATGGATATTTTACAAAATTCGAAGGTTTAAAAACAGTTATTAGCCTGTTGCACCCTCATATCAGGAACGTTGCAAGCCTCTTTTCACTGGGGAGAGGGGCAAACTTCGTAGACTTTACGAAATCGTTACCTGATTTCTGCTAAATTTTCTACAGTGATCATGAATTTTGAAAAATTTCTGCCGAAATTCTCACCACCGGCGAAAATTTCCCGAATACCAAAAAATTTAGGGGCGATGCCGTCCCCCACCCCCTCGGGAAGCTCCTGCATGTGAAGACGCAGTGGATTGATGCCTTGTTTAGCAATACGGAGCCCATAGTTCGATTCACGGTGCCGCAGGGCTGAGCGACAGGCTTTCTAGCTGTCTATGGAAAAAAGACGCAGAACCCGAAACGCCGATTTGGCACCCTGTCCACCCAGGCCAGTAGCTAGAATTTCCTACACTCTACGTTTTCTTTGTATTACGTTTTCTTCAAAGACTTATGAGCATGACTGGGGGGTTCAATTTTTTGTAATACCTTTGTAATAATTTCTGAATGGGTGCTTGAATCGCCAACGGCAATTTATCTAGCGGCTTAACAGCGCATACTTGTAATCCTCATAGGAGCTTTATAGCTAAAAAAAAAAAATTTCTGGATGGAGGACAAATGTTTTTAGCCCCTTACTCCTTTCCCCCACGATAAATTTGGTTTTCTTTTGCCCCAGACTCCCCCTTACTATACCCAAAAGCACCTGAAAATCACAGCTCTATCAATTTTTTCAACTTTCCTACCATGCGGTACCTTTGTAATAATTTCTGAATGGGTGCTTGAATCAACACCACCAATTTATCTTTCAGCGCCTATAAACCCCTGCCATATTACGAGTTCTGTCTAGAAGCACTTTTTCCTATTCGTATTCTTTAATTGCAACTTGTATGCTTAGTCCAAGGTATTGAATATGAAATACCCCCTTCCCCCAAATGGAAAGATTTTCATCATACGCCCTTGGCTAAGTGAAAATTATTTTGATATATCACACAAAAAAGCTACGAATCTAGTATGGTTGGGTCTTCCGATGATAGTTAATACTTAAAATCTACTTGAGCCCCTACTCCCACAATGTTTTTACAACCATCTCTTGAGCCATTCCCGAGACATTTCAAGTAATTTCTCAAATTAGAAGTGGCAAATGTATTTCTTTTATTAAAAATATATGAACATATAATAATATAATATAAAAATATCTTCAAATATTATATAAAATAAATATTATATTATATAATATTATAAATATTATATAAACATCAAAAATATTATATAAAACAAATATTATATAATATGAAAATTCTCTCTAAAAATCTCTATAATATAAAATATAATATAATAATAATAATAATATAATATAAAAACATAATATAAAAATACATTTGGAAATTCAAAATATCAGAAACCTTGTGACGGCGTCGTGGATGATGCTGAGTCTCTTAATTAAAGATTTTGAGGTTCATTCTCATATGTCACAAGAAATTGCTAATTACTCTTTGTGAATTTAATTTTTTCTTTAGAAATTCAATTTTTAACCATTTATTTCTAACCGCTAATTATTATTTCTTTTATGTAATTTTCTTATGTATTTTTTACAGATTTTTTTAATGCAAGCCAATAAAACATAAGTTTTGATTTTACATCACATATGCATTTTTTATAGCCTCTTATTTTCTTTACATTTGACCCTCGCACACATATAGGATTTTGGGTACTTCTCTGTTAAACGAAACACACTCAATAATTACGCTGTGTAAGATCTGACAGAAACCGGTTTTCCTCTCTGGGATTGGTTTTGATTTGCTTGTTTTGAGCGAGAAAAACTATGACGTGTGTATTTTTTTATTTAATATTTAATATATAGAGGTGCTTAGAGGTTAGGTAAGATTTACCTCCTCAACACGAGTGTTGAGGGGGGGGGGGGGCAACACTCCTCACAAACGTAAAAATGTCTGCTCGTTTTAAGTATTATTGTTGCTCCTTACCTTCAGTTGAAAACACTTTTTTTTAATTTAATTTATGATTGTTTGTAAATAATGTCCGAGAAATTCGGCTCCACCACTACCAAAAAATCCCCCTCCCATGGAAAGATCCTCTACACAATTCAATCCCGGTAAAATTCATCCCAGACATCTACCCTTAACGTCTCACATGTAAATTTGAGTGGGCAAAGCGAAAGTAAGACAAATAAAAAGAACTTCACATAGGAATTCTGGCAAATTTCCCCTAGTGTAAAATTTCTCCTGAAAAATTTACCCCACAAATCCCTTCCCATGAAAAATTCTCCTCGTAAAAAAAATCCACCAGCGGAAAATTCATCCGTGATCTTTCTTCTGGTAAAAAATACAAATTCCACAATTTTGCAGATAGGAGCTTGAAACCTCTATAGTGGGGTTCTATGGTGCACGGAATCTGACGATGTGATTTTCGTTAAGATTCTTTGACTTTTATGGGACATTTTCCCCCTTTTCGAAAATCAGGCAAAATTTCTCCGGTTCGCAATCTTTGATGGGTAATACAAAACTTAATGAATCTTATATATTTGGAATCATCATAATAAAACAATTTTTTATATTTATTGACATAAAAATTCCTTTTTTTAGTTTCGCTTATAGTTGAACGGTATCGCTCCTTCCTTACAGTTCGTCACCACTTGATTCATAAAAATGGAATTATTTACCTAAAAATCTTATTACTTGGTTTTCCGAGCATGCTTAAACGCGATGCCCAGTATCGGTGCTATGACCACAGTGATATTAAACGCGTATTTGGATATTATAATATACTTATGAATATTTTCAAATAGTAAATAAGAAATAAAGGTTAACAAAACACCATTATTTCATATCCCGCTTTTGAAGTAATCTAATATTTACTTACTTTATTTTCCCTGTCAATTTCTGGTAAAAGATCCCTAAGCTGATCCCCGTCTGGACGTCCCTCGTTTAAATATGCCTTCATTTTCCCGCCTTCAGGACCATCTTCCCTTCCATCAATTTCACCAGGGACTATTTCATCCGCTTCATTTTTAGACAGCCCCAACTGATTGGCCATATCCTTGTAACTATCCCCCTTCCCTTGCATGAAGTCATTTGGCTTTGAATTCTTGACACCTGGAGGTGGCTGGATATTAGGCAAAATAAGGGGCTTGGGTATTGTATCATCTTGGCTAGATTTTACAGCTGCCTTTTTTAAAACTGGCTCTTTGCCAGGTCTTTGTAGAATATTTTCCTTAACTGAAAGATTCCCTTTCTTTTTAAAATCAGGTTGGACAAGTGAAGGTCCATCTGGATTCTTCTTCGACTGTAGTAGCTAGAAACAAACAAATAGATATAAAAGCAATCTCAGAGCAATAGATTATGTACACCGTGGAGCAAAATACCTAAGCAAACGGGGGGTCAAATTTTTCAATAGTTGATACTCACTGTTTATTTTCTACATCTGTGTTATCTGCATTTCATTCTTGGCTACTAAATTTGGGTATTGTATCATAGTAAAATTGGTGAAATTTTGAAAATGTAAAATTGGGTATTGTATCATCTTGGCTAGATTTTACAGCTGCCTTTTTAAAAACTGGCTCTTTGCCAGGTCTTTGTAGAATATTTTCCTTAACTGAAAGATCCCCTTTCTTTTTAAAATCAGGTTGGACAAGTGAAGGTCCATCTGGATTCTTCTTCGACTGTAGTAGCTAGAAACAAACAAATAGATATAAAAGCAATCTCAGAGCAATAGATTATGTACACCGTGGAGCAAAATACCTAAGCAAACGGGGGGTCAAATTTTTCAATAGTTGATACTCACTGTTTATTTTCTACATCTGTGTTATCTGCATTTCATTCTTGGCTACTAAATTTGGGTATTGTATCATAGTAAAATTGGTGAAATTTTGAAAATGTAAAATTGGGTATTGTATCATCTTGGCTAGATTTTACAGCTGCCTTTTTAAAAACTGGCTCTTTGCCAGGTCTTTATAGAATGTTTTAGCAACCTCAGAGCAATAGATTATGTGTACCGTGGAGCAAAATACCTAAGCAAACGGGGGGTTAAAACATTCAATAGTTGGTGCTCAAACTGTTTATTTTCTACATTTGTATTATTTGCAATTCATTTTTGGCTACTAAATTTACGACCATGCGTCATCGAACTACTCTCTTCTGACTGCCTCCCTTCTTTGACAAAACACTTGAATGGTTTTCTTTTTTTTGAGATGACTCTTAAAACCTGATTCTATTTTTTCTATTGGAGACTTTCTTGTTTGATTTTCTCAAACATTAAAGCAGAGAAAAAACAATATTTGGCAGGTTTTTTACTAGTCTTCGATTCCAGTATCAAATAGGAAGATAAAGTAGAAATTAAAAATAAGACTGAAAAATTGTTTGTTATCCATTTACACAAAAGCTAATAAAGATATCAAAAGAAATGGCATTGGGCCTACATAAAAAAAAAAAAAAAAACGGTTTTTCGACTGAAAGCTGAGGAACGTTAAAACCTAAAACGAACAAAATTACTACATAGGTTAAAGAGGTTGCCCCCTCCTCGTTACCTCACCCTTTACGATAAAGATTTTAGTGCTTTTAGAAAATGATTCTGATTCTAATTAAACGGTCCTTTTGTTTCAGGAGTCGTTTTTAAAGGAATGGCAGATAAGGTCAAACTTAAGAGAAGAGACCAGAGTATCAACGAGGGGGTAGTTCCTTTCATACACGGAAAAATATTCGTTCGTTTTAAATTTTAACATTGCTCCTATTTTCCAGTTGAAAAAAAAAATATTTTTTTATTTAATTTCTGATTGTTTCAGAAATTGAATTTTTTAATTTCGTGCCAAAAATTTCTGATCCTTTCCCAAGTAATGCCAAAAAAAAACATGTGTAGAGAGGTTTTCCCGGAAATCCATCTTAAGTTTTGGAAGGCATCTTCGACAAAACGGGTATTGACCACAAAATCCTCATCGGGTTGAGCATCCAGAAACTGATCCAGAGCTACTTCATAAGATTGCTCCTTGATGGGATTAAATAAAAAAAACTAGTTTTTGGACTGAAAGTAAGGAGCGACATTAAAACTTGTCGCCTCCTCAACGCCTCGCTTTACGGAATTGCGGAGGGTACAACCCATTTCATATACGGAGTAATTTCTGTTTGTTTTAAGTTTTAATTTCGCTCCTTACTTTCAGTTAAAAAACTATATTTTTTTTTATTTAATTTCTGGACGTTTTTGAGTTAATGGATGTTTGATTTTGGCTCTCCGCACATAAATTATTAAAATGAAATTTGCATATTAATTCTTTTTTTTTGGCTAAATGGCTTTCTCTTAGTTTTATAAGACGATTTTGAGAAATAAGGGGTGGGGAAGGAGGCCTAGTTGCCCTCCAATTTTTCGGTTACTTAAAAAGGCAACTAGAACTTTTAATTTTTAACGAACGTTTTTATTAGTAAAAAATATACGTAACTTAAGAATTAACTTACGTAACAAACTTTTATATTCTTATATTTTTATTATGTATATGAGGGGGTTTGTCGCCTCGTTAATACCTCGCTCTTTATACTAAATCTTAAGTTTTGTCCCAATTCTTTAAGAGTGACCTCTGAATCAGAAAGACCGTAGAATAAATGGTTGAAATTACTAAAAATACTTTAGCATAAAGAGTGAGGTATTTATCTCCTCCTAAATACCTCGTTCTTTATGCTAAAGTATTTTTAGAACCCCTCATATGCGTAATAATCTCTGTTCGTTTTAAGTTTTAATGTTACTCCTTACTTTCAATTGAAAAAACTTTTTCATGTTTATTTTTTCATTGTTTTTTTTATAGTAATGCTAGAAAATCCCGCGCCCTTTTCATTGAATTTCTCTTCCCTCATGATATATTCCTCCAAGGACAGATCCTCCCACATAGCCCACTCCCCTCAACCCCACCCCCAAACCAAAAAATCCCCTTGATTATGTCTGTACACTTCCCAATAACCATGACTGTATATAAACACCGGTCAAAGTTTGTAACTAGCAGCCCCTCCCCCAGGGCCTGTGGGGGAGAAAGTCATCCCCAAAGACATAGTTATTATAGTTTTCGATTATGGGGAACAAAATTGCTATCTCGAAATTTTGATCCGTTGACTTTGGGAAAAAATGAGCATGAGAAGGGGCCTAGGTGCACTCCAATTTTTTGGTTTCTTAAAAAGGGCACTAGAACTTTTCATTTCCGTTAGAATGAGCCCTCTTGCGACATTCTATGTCGCAAGTCATCGATACGATGACCCCTGGGAAACAAAAAAAACAAATAAACACGCACCCGTGATTTGTCTTCTGGCAAAAAATACGAAATTCCACATTTTTGTAGATAGGAGCTTGAATTTTTGCTATAGGGTTCTCTGATACGCTGAATGCGATGGTGTGATTTTCGTTAAGATTCTATGACTTTTAGGGGGTGTTTCATCCTATTTTCCAAAATAAGGCAAATTTTCTCAGGCTTGTAACTTTTTGATGACTTTTGATGAATTGATGAAAATTATATATTTAAAATCAGCATAAAAATTCGATTCTTTTGATGTATCTTTTAGCATCAAAATTCCGTTTTTTAGAGTTTCGTTTACTATTGAGCCGGGTGACTCCTTACTACAGTTCGTTACCACGAACTGTTTGATCAGGGGCAGAAAAATCAGATTCGTAATTTGCATACCATTCAGCTTCTGGAATGTCAGCTGAGGACGGTGACGAGGAAGGGGATGCTGATGAGGATATAAATTTAAATACCATATTTCGATCTTGCTTTGCACGGGCAGTACAGCTATTAATAAGATCTTTACGATGATGAGCAAGAATTTTGGAAAACTTCGGCTTCGTAAAGATCCTGCTTGTCCAAAGGAAGTAAAAAGACCTGGATTTGTAGACCATCCAGTAGCAATCCCTTTGAAGACACGTTGCATGGAGACAGCTTGTTTTTCGGCAAAGTGGAGGGCATGACATATTTCAGCATAATATATACCAAGACAAATCAGGACCTCATTCTTTGGCAACTGGACTGACTTTTGAAGGAGGTGAAATGGGACATTAATTTTACTTAGAACCGAGTCGGCCGACTCAATGAATTGAATTTGGTCAATCTTTGACCAGTCACAACGATACCGCCACGCTGAGGAATCATGTGCCAGTGGAGAAACCAAAGATGGCACACCGATAGAGCAAGAGTCTCCTGCTATAACACAAGGTAAAACTAGAAGCAGAATTTTTCCTACACAAGAACCTTTTCGCACGATAAAGCAAATAATCGCTCTGACTGATCATTGAATCAGTCAGATCCAATTGACTTATGCAAAATTTTCTCTGGAAAGTTCGACTCCGGAAACCTCCCTCCCAACGATAAATTCTCCAAGTAGAAAATTGTTTTCCGCAGAGCCATCCTCCCCCCAGAAAGAAGGTCAGTATTCTTCCCAATAACAAATTCTATAGGTAAACAATAGGCAAATTTCAGAGATTGCAGCCCTTTCTCTGGGGCCTTTGGGGGGGGTCAGGTCATCCCAAAAGACAAAGTTATAAGATCTTTCCAGATCAACAAAATGACTCTGTCAAAATTTTAATCGGATGACTTTGAGAAAACAAAGGGCATTGGAGGGGGAGAGGCTTGTTGCCATCCAATCATTTTGATCACTTAGAAAGGGTACTGGAACTTCTAATTTCCATTCAAATGAGTCCTCTCCCGATCTTCTAGGACAATTGATTCGATATGATCACTCCTAGGAAAAAAATAAATAAACACGCATCTGTGATCTTTCTTCTGGCAAAGTACACCAAATTCTACATTTTGCAGATAGTAGCTTAGGACCAATACAGTACAGTTCTCTAATGGGCTGAATCTGATGGTGCAATTTTCGATTTGCACCATCAGATTCAGCCCAATTGCAACCCCAATTGCCCCAGCCCCAATTGCACCCCAATTTTCGATATGATTCCTTTTCCGAAAATCAAGCAACTTTCTTCAGGCTCGTAGCTTTTGAATGGTAATATTGAACTTAAAGAATCTTATATATTTGGAATCAACATATAAAGCTAATTCGTTATCAGAATTCTGCTTTTTCGAATTTCAGTAAGTATTGGGGCGAGTCGCTCCTTACTAACGGTTCGTTGCCACGAACTGTTTGAAAAAACAAGCGATAGATAAATCAAAATAATATTAAAAAAATATATCATACTCAATAAAAACAAGAATTTTCAAATTATAAGGTATGCAATTCACCATAAATAATATTTAGCTGCATTTTAAAAAAAAAGGACAAAGCTGATTAGAAGAACCTAAAGCAAAACCAAATGAAACAACATTATTTGTCTAGCGTCGTGTCTGATTAATTTGGCCAAAATTTATTTATTTAGTTTTTTATTTTATTTTTCTTAAGTTGACGCCGCATTAAGGTCAAAATCTTCCTGCAAGAAAGATCGAGATTCAATTATCAAGCTTTACTTTTGTAATAGTTTTTCTTTTAGTATTAATAAATTGATTGAAAAAATATAAAAACATAAATTCTCGTAATAAATTAGCATTACAAAGTCAAATGCTCCAAAAAGAGTCCTTAGACACCATAACAAAAATTATACGTTTTAGTAAAATTTCGTGAGAAGGATTTTCAATGTTTGATCTTTATAACGACAACGGGAGTTTTACATTCGGCAAAGTCAAAATGTAACGAAGTAGCAGCCCTAATATGATCAGAAGGGTATGGGCCCTGATATGTTGGTAAGTTCGAAAGTCTGAAATCCAAGCACAATCAAAAGGACATTGAATTTTGGAGAAATAGTATTTGGTTACAATGTCGCACAGAAACAATAGCAAAAAACGGGTTCTGAAGAAAAATATATGAAAGAATACGTATCTACCAATTGTAAAACCCAAGAAGATCCGATTTTTACATATGATGTATCTAATCGAAAACAAGTTTCTTCTGCAGGGGATTGGTCTGTGGACTGTAGAGGTTCATTCTGTCACGTTCATATGTTCATCATAGTCTGTCACGTTCATATGTTCATCATAGTCTGTCACGTTCATATGTTCATCATAGTCTGTCACGTTCATTGGACATACCATTACAGTGGTGATGTTTATAGCATACAGTACGCACATACATGTTTAAAACTTATACACTGGGTATTAAGTACGTATTGTGTACAGATTCCAGCCTTACAGTACCATTAAAGGACAGATGTCTAGTATACAGGAGGTCATGCGTTCAGATCCTATAGACTACAACGGTTTTTTTTTTTTTTTTTTTGGCTTACAAAGAAGGCAGGAAGAATCCATTCTATAAAAAAAATTTTGACAACACCAAATTTAAATGCATATAACATACTATGCATTTACAGCCTTGTGGGCCCTATAATAAACCCCTTTATACTATTAAACCCCTTACCTTATCTGCAGAATTCAACCTGTCTTCGAGATTTTTAATTTGCTGTTGTGACTCCTGTAATTTGGCTTGTAATGATGATACTTGAACCTGAAATACAAAACTGTTCTATAAACAAACAGCCACATAAAAATATTTTAAAATCACAAAAGGAAAACGGACTTTAAAGTCACAAAGGGAAAACGAAAAATAAACAACTCTAAAAGGGGCGAAACACTTTCAGATCTACTCCTCGGATTTATATGATGTACTTCTAAAGCAACAAGTATTAATAATAATTTATTTTCTACCCACGATTTTACAAAAGCAGAAGAATACTAAAAAGAAAAACAAAATCATCAAGACACAAATCATCAAAAAGCACTAAGAGACATAAAAGTACGAGAAACTGAACCTAATTTCGAGAAAAGACGGTGGAATCGACCAAGGCACAATGGTGCATCATTTGGAGTTTCCACTGTAAGTTAGAAATTTTGGAATAATATTCAGTAATTAATTTACTATTACAGAAAAATTAAGAAAGGTAAGCGAAAATTTACGATGACGGTCAAGACCGGATCCAAAATTTTTTGTGGGGTTTTATAAAAAAAAAAAACTTTAAAAACACATCAAAATTGTTAATGTTAATTTTTGTTGCGCTTTTATGAGTCGGACAAACCTTTCGGGGCGGGAGAAGTGTCAAATACCCTATTCCCTCCTCCTCCTGGATACGGCCTTGATAATGGTAATGTTCGATGTTTATTCGTACAGAGTTATCACAAAATCTGGAGTATAGCCTAGATAGGAAAGAGCTAAGTTATAGACCAGAAATAGTGATTTACAAATAGCAAAACCTAGCCAGCAAAAGGAATTTACTTGTAGAATAAGAAATAAGGTTTCAATCCAACGGATCAGATCCTGCAGAACAATTAAACACCAGCTCCTGCAACACTTTTAACGTTACTCTTAATTCAGCTACACACAGTTCAATCACCGTGCCTACAGAGTTTGAGTGGAAGGAACCGCAGCATCACGTTACCCTCCTCTCGAGAGGTGATCCTAAAGATTCCAGTCTAGTTTTGTTGCAATTATTCACATTTTCATGAATTTGAACATTTTCTAGCACGGATTGTTAATTTGTTGTTTGTCTGATATTTGCACTTGCTAAAAAGATTTGACCAGCCAGTAGCTACTCGATGTACTTGATTTTTGGCTTTATTTGGCTTTGCTAAAAAAGATTTGACCAGCCAGTAGCTACTCGATGTACTTAATTTTTGACTTTGTTAAAAAAGATTTGACCAGCCAGTAGCTACTCGATGTGCCTGATTTTGGCTTTTTTTTGGCTTTCCTAAAAAAGATTTGACCAGCCAGTAGCTACTTCATGTACTTGATTTTTGGCTTTTTTGGCTTTGCTAAAAAAGATTTGACCAGCCAGTAGCTGCTCCATGTACTTGATTTTTGGCTTTGCTAAAAAAGACTTGACCAGCCAGTATCTATTCGATGTACTTTATTTTTGGCTTTTTTTCTTGATGCGCATGTGAAAAAGACAACCCCCCTTCAATTATGAATGTATTTGTTTGTGGCATCAATGTATGATGATTCTCCTTTTTTTCCGCATTGTTCTACTATGAAAACTGTTAACTTTTGTCGTATTTTTATTTCTTTTTTTTTATTGCTAGATCTTGCAATAAATCTTCTAATAACCGAGGTTTCTAGATGTTTTTACATTTATTACTAAGAACATTATCACAACTTAAGCTTCCAATTTCCGAACTACGATGAGTTTTTGACTGAAGTTCGGTTCCGAGTTCATGTCATTATTTCGAGAAACATCAATACACATTTTAGGTTTGAAATCATATGCTCAAGTGACACCCATAATACGTCAATAAGGTAATAACGACAATATCTGGATTAAAGGTAAAGAATACGGCATCGGACTTTAAGAGTGCTCACAGGCGGTGCTGATCTCCGTTTATTGGCCCTTCAGCCAGGAAGTGCAATGGGAACTGGGGGCCAACCATCCTGTGCTTTCGCACACCCTTCCTGTTTACCTCTCTCAGATTTCTCCAGGTACCCATTTAGAGCATTAGAGTCAACTCTGGTTGAGCTTACAGAGTCAAGCCATTGACAAATTTGGATTAGTCCAAAGATTTTCAGGTAAGGCCAAACAGTTATAAGTAACACTCACAACAAGGTAAAATAGATAATTAATAAGACGCAGAAAAAATGAGCATTGAAAATACAGGTATATACTGGTTCGAACCACGTGAAGGGGGAGGGTGTATTTTAAGGCCACCTTCTCTTTTTCCATGTAACCAATCCTTAAGACCATTCTTGAAAGAATTCTGGTTTCAATGAGGTGCAAGATTTCTACCATTCTTCTAACTGTATCTAGAACAAGTGTATGAGAAAAGCGATTAAAAAATGAAATAAACACTCTTTAATGATATTAAAACAGACTTAATGATCAAATTTATTGAAACAGTTTTGAAGCAGGTTTTGAAACAGGCGTAACATGTTTATAATAATAATTCACTTATATTTTACAAGAAATAATTTATATAAATAAAATAATAATAAATAATAATGATAAATAAAATAATAATTTACAAGCAAAAGAAAGTGGAGCAACAAGAAGAAAATTATCTATAAGAAGTTGAAAGAAAGAGGGCTCGAAAAATAGAAATCGAAGGCTCGAAAAATATAAATTTAAAGAGATAGAATAGAGAGTGAAAGAAAGAGGGCTCTCCAGCAGCCTATTTGAGAGAACGATATATCGCTCTAGTTGCAGAATGTCTATAATCTAGATAAACGAGGTTTGGGGGAGAAGAGGGTCTCGGCAAGCCCTGAATTATTCTGATTTAAGAGGTTTCAAGTATATGTATCTAAATTCTCGGGGAAGGAGGGATATTGGGCCCTAGAACCTGACCTGAAGATTCTATTTTGCAAAAATATTATCAGTCTTAGTATCAATTTGGTTTCACCAAAGGGCCACCCCTGTGACCACCTTTACACTATGACATAGGGATAAAGCCGTCTGTAAACAGGTTATTAACATAATTTGGTGCCCTTGCCCTATAGACTAGCATGAACCTCGTCCCCTGTCAAGGCCTATTTTGAGGATTTAGACCATTCTGTTTAAAACAGCCATCTAGAAATTTTTGTCCGATGCCAAGAGGAGTATCAAGGATATGATTTATATTTAAATGATCAATATCTGACTATCCCCTAGATGACACCTCGGTATTCTGAGTAAAAGATACGAACATAGGCCAACAAATTTAAGGAGAAACTTCCCCCTGGTATGGTCACTTTTGGCTTTTGATTTAAGCATTTTTTTTATTATTTTCTTTATTTATTTAACCTACCCGTTGGGCATCTTTTCGGTTCAACAGGCAAGTTAAGATTCAAATTTCAACGATTTCCCGGGATAAAACGCTCGAATCAACAATCCTTTTATCCAATTGGACAAATTGAATGAATGATTAGGTTAAGGAATGTTACCAAACAAAAATCTTAATTCAGTGAATGAATTATAGCAGTGAAAGTCAAATTAAATCATAAATGAATGCAGTGTTAATATATAAATGAATTCAATCAAAGGACCAGAAAAATGAAGACGCGGAGAAGATAACAATCAATTATTGTTATTAATTATACACTGTTAATTATAATTATACACAATTAACAATATATAATTGTTAATCAACTAATTGAAATTATTAAAAACAATTAATTATTATTTTATTGTGCATGGTTTATTGTGTAGGGACCAGAAAAATGAAGACACAGAGAAGATAACAATTAATTATTGTTATTAATTATAATTATATATAAATAACAATATATAATTATTAATCAACTAATTAAAATTACTAAAAACAATTAATTATTATTTTACTGTGTATGGTTTATTGTGTAAGGACCCATAAAAATGAAGACACGGAGAAGATAACAATTAAATATTGTTATTAATTATATGCTATCAATTATAATTAAATAATTAACAATATATAATTGTTAATCAACTAATTACAATTACTAAAAATATTTAATTATTATTTTGTTGTGTAAGGGCCAGAAAAATGAAGACATAGAGAAGATAACAATTTATTATTGTTAATAATTATACATTGTTAATTATAATTGTATAAATTAACAATATATAATCGTTAATCAACTAATTGCAATTACTAAAAACAATTAATTATTATTTTATTGTGTAAGGTTGACATGGTGTTGTAGAGATTATGCCAAGTTGAAGATTGTCAACCTTTATTTTGATGCAAGGGTGGAAATAACACATGTACATTGAGGAAGTAGGAATCCGATAAATTCAGGGGCGCAACTATAGGGGGTAAAACGTTTGAACCCCCTCCCTCAAAACTTTGGTCCGATTGGTTAAAAAAAAATGATAGATATGCAAATAAATGAATTTGCAAGCCCCAATCTCTCTGAAGAGAAATCTGAATACAGCCTCAGTTGAATTCACCCAAAATTAGCCGTTCGAAAATCATCTGGAAGAAAACTCCTGAACGATTTTATTATTCGATTTCAAATCCCTTGGAAAATTCTGTTTATATTAAAATACGAATTAATGAAGTTTTAATTCCCTATTTTGTCGGATTAATTCAGTTTCCCGGCAGTTTAAGGTCTCACTGTCAGTCAATTAAATTCAAAGAATGTTTGGAAGAAGTTAAAACTGATGTATCATCCTTGTTTTGTCCGAGGCTTGGTCATGGTAACGAAGCTGAAAAGGAATTATGGACCTGAAGAACCCTTGCTTAGAACGAATTCCGAAAAGAACTGACACCAATCTAGTTTTTGATACTTTTAAAAAACAAGGAAAGAAATTGTAAAATACAACAAACGCCGATCGGTTGACGGCGCGCCACCCATCAGTTTTAAGCAGCGTGCCAGTGGAATTTTCTGGCACGTCAGCGGCGCACCGCCACCGACTGTAACTACGTCCACCACAGCCATATTTTATTTCGGTACAGCTTTGGGGACTAGTTGTGAAAGGGTGTCTAGTAAACCAGAGAATGTCAAAACATACAATGACAGCGATATCAAATCGAAACACTTATTCCACCGCAATGCCGTATATAGAATCACATCCGAAGATGGAAAAATAAGTTCGGAGCTGCCCAGAGTTTATTTTTTCTATTCAAAATTATAAGGATTAAATACGAGATGATTGGAAACATTGCCTAAAAGTTTAGGACTGAAGGAGGGGCTCAAAGTCCCCTCACCTACGTAGGAGCTTTTAAAGCTATATTAACTTTCTCGTATGTTGTCATATGTTGTATCAGATTCAGTTAATACGAGCTTCCACATGTAAATATATGGCTTACTTAATAACTCGCCAATCGCCACACTTCTGCTATTCATTAAACTGTGCATTAAAGCCCAAAGGACATAATCATCAACCTTAACATAAAAAAACAAAAAAAAATTATTTTAATGACTTTAAATGCAAACCCAATTTCCCCCCCCCCTAAAAAATGGGATGAATACTTCATCTTCTGTTTTCCTACTTTAGTAATTAATACAAATCAGTACTTGAATGAGGCCTTAACCCTACTCATCCATCCAATGACATAGGTCAAACAACATATCCATACACAATCAACCATAAAGAATAATCCATGGACGGACTTCTTGGCTCCTCCCCCCATAAAAATGCTGGAGATTTGCCTCTGATCTTCTATATATTTCCCAATTCCCATCATATATCTATCTATATCAGGCATCAAAATTTGTTCCTTATTTGAAATATTTGCCTAGACTAAGATGTTTGAGCCTACTATCTCTCCAATTCAGGAAGGGTAGATTGCACTTAGTTACTACATTTTAGATTAGGTTTTAAGGATTTTAAGAAAGGTTCTTTTTTAAATTGATTCGTTAAATAATGGAATTACAGCTTTCAAAACAGCCATGGTTGGACCCTGTTTTTATGAAGGGCAATATATAGCAACCATGGCATTTGTATAATCTATTCACTCAGTACCCCTAAACAGGGGCAAATTTCATGAATTTGTCTTTTCATGCATTCTGATGTATTTGCTTATTTTTGTAGAGCAATCAGCCTAGGGGGTTGATTTGTTATTGTGGTACCAATCAATACCCAGGGGTAGAGTTCTTGTTTATTCTCTTTTTATTTATTATCTATTTGTAATAAGACAAGCCTATGGCTTACTCTGTTGTTGTTTTAAATAAATAAATATCAAAGTGTGTGTCTTTACCTGTATGCATTACTATGATATGTGTAATCATGGGATCTTTGTGATGTTTGTGTAATCACCAATAAACTTTAAGAGATCATTGAGTACCCTCTTGCAAAGTTTTTAGGTACAAAATTCCTCCCAAGGCCTTCTTCATGCTTTTCTTCTTGATTGTTAATTATGAATTCTGTCATCTAACACACTACCAAAATTATAAATTTCTTTTTCATTAAATTCACTGAATTTTGAATTGAACCTAATACTTTTTTTTTAAATGAAAAGTACTATCATCACCTTACACATGGGGAACATTTACCAGCAAGAGGAAGTTGGGAAGGAAAACTTCTATACAAAATGGATCTTATTTGCAAATCATTTCCTGGCTCTTTGCATATGCAATCAAAATAAATTAATAAGATATATATATATATATATATATATATATATATATATATATATATATATATATATATATATATATATACTAGCTGTTGGGGTGGCGCTTCGCGCCACCCCAACACCTAGTTGGTGGGGGCGCTTCGCGCCCCCCCAAGCCCCCCCGCGCGCGTAAGTCGTTACGCGCCATAATAGTTACGCGCCATTGTAGTTGTGTCCCTATGTCCCACCTGTGAATATAGATATATATATATATATATATATATATATATATATATATATATATATATATATATATATATATATATTTATATATATAAATATATGCGAATATACAACATTCTTTGCTGTCCCATTGTCTTTGCATATAAATAGATTGTCAGGTTTACCGACTCTTGAACATGCAACATATAATGGTCCATGGGAAAACAATCTGTATTCAGATCTATACCTCATGATTCTAATGATTGCCCTTGAGCTTTGTTGATGGTGATTGCTAATCGACCATTCCCTGTCCCGGTGTCCCGGTCGTCATTTATATCCCCCTGTTTCCCCCGGTGTCCCCGTTGTAGTTGTGTCCCTGTGTCCCGGTCGTCATTTATATTCCCTGTGTCCCGGTCGTCATTTGTATCCCGGTGTCCCGGTCTGTATATACATTCGTTTTTTAGTTTTGTTTTTCTCCTTTATTTTTTTCCTTTTTTTTCTTTTTTAGTTTATTTAGATTTTTAGATTTTTTAGTTTTTTTATTAGTTTTTAGTTTTTTTTTCTTTTTAGTTTTTTTTGTAGTTTTTACCTTCTTTTTAGTTTTGTTAGTTTTTTTTTTTACTTATGTCCTGGTCGTCATTTATACTCCCTGTGTCCCGGTGCTTTGTTGATTGCTAATCGAACATTCCTTTTGTCCTGGTCGCTTTCTCTTTGAGTGTCGTCATTTATTTTTTTCTTTTTTAGTTCTTTTAGTTTTTACCTTTATTAGTTTTTTTTAGTTTTTTAGATGAAAATTTTTTTTATTTTTTTCCTTTTTTTCTTTTTAGTTTTTTATTGGTTTTTACCTTTATTTTAGCTTATTTTTCAGTTTTTTCCTTTTTTTTATTTTTTTTTTATTTTTTTTTATTTTTTAGTTTTTTACCTTTTTTTAGTTTTTTTAGTTTTTTAGCTTTTTTACTTTTTTTATTAGTTTTTAGTTTTTTTTTGTAGTTTTTGCCCTTTTTTAGTTGTTTCAGTTTTTTTTAGTTTTTTATTGGTTTTTACCTTTATTTTAGCTTATTTTTCAGTTTTTTCCTTTTTTTTAGTTTTTTTAGTTTTTAGTTTTTTTAGTTTTTTACCTTTTTTTAGTTTTTTTAGTTTTTTTAGTTTTTTAGCTTTTTTATTTTTTTTATTAGTTTTTAGTTTTTTTTGTAGTTTTTGCCTTTTTTTAGTTTTTTTAGTTTTTTAGCTTTTTTCATTTATACTCCCTGTGTCCCGGTACTTTGTTGATTGCTAATCGAACATTCCTTTTGTCCTGGTCGCTTTCTCTTTGAGTGTCGTCATTTATTTTTTTTTCTTTTTTAGTTCTTTTAGTTTTTACCTTTTTTAGTTTTTTTTAGTTTTTTAGATGAAATTTTTTTTTAGTTTTTTCCTTTTTTTCTTTTTAGTTTTTTATTGGTTTTTACCTTTATTTTAGCTTATTTTTCAGTTTTTTCCTTTTTTTTAGTTTTTTTTTATTTTTTATTTTTTTTAGTTTTTTACCTTTTTTTAGTTTTTTTAGTGTTTTTAGTTTTTTAGCTTTTTTACTTTTTTTATTAGTTTTTAGTTTTTTTTTTTGTAGTTTTTGCCTTTTTTTAGTTTTTTCAGTTTTTTTTTTAGTTTTTTATTAGTTTTTACCTTTATTTTAGCTTATTTTTCAGTTTTTTCCTTTTTTTTAGTTTTTTTTAGTTTTTAGTTTTTTAGTTTTTTACCTTTTTTTAGTTTTTTTAGTTTTTTAGCTTTTTTATTTTTTTTATTAGTTTTTAGTTTTTTTTGTAGTTTTTGCCTTTTTTAGTTTTTTTAGTTTTTTAGCTTTTTTATTAGTTTTTAGTTTTTTTTGTAGTTTTTGCCTTTTTTTAGTTTTTTTAGTTTTTTAGCTTTTTTATTTTTTTTATTAGTTTTTAGTTTTTTTTGTAGTTTTTGCCTTTTTTTAGTTTTTTCAGTTTTGACGTCACCTGATCCAGTTTTTTCAGGTGACGTCACCTGATCCATCCACAGACAGACAGACAACTTATTTTTATATATATAGATATATAAATAAATTATGAGTCTTCTTTTTCATCACTGCTATCAGGGCATTGAAACATCATAGGCTATGTTATTAGGGCTATATGGGACTATCAGACACATTTATGAATGAACTAACTAGTCTACTCGGAAAGAACACAATTATAAATAAATATTATAGATAAAATAAGTATTATAAATAATACATATAAATTAATAAGGCTAATTGGTAAAATTATGACAGTTCCCATTACTGACTCACCAATAAAACGAACATACGAATCAATGCCCCCTTTTACGCTCCTCAAGAATATAATAATCGCTTCTACTGCAAACTCAAATTGAAGCGCTTTTTGAGCTCTTAAAAAAGACGCATTTTCAATGAAAGTAAGAGTTATTGCTCATTTCCAACAAAATAATACTATGTTTTCTCAGTGCTATCTTTTCTCAGTCGTTTTTGAGAAAAATAAGGCTACATTTTCTCAGTGCCAGAATTATTTATAATAAGGTTAGTCTAGGTTAGGTCAAAAAGTGCTTAAATTTGAATCCCCAATAGAAGCGATCATTAGCCTACATTTGTAGAGAGCATAAAAAAAGGCATCAAGTGATACATTCACCTAATTGGCAAGTCAATAATATGAACTGTCATAAATCTACCAGCTAATTTGCATAAATGCAGGGTAATGGCAACTTTGTTAACTCAGGAAATAACTCTATTATGGAAAACCTGATATTTGAAAAAAAAAATGATATTTGTGTTTATCAATTATGTGTGGGGAAATTTTAAAACACTTATTTTTACAGTAGCCTAAACTCATCATTAATAGGCCTATGCAGAGAGTTTTAAACGGAATAAATTCTGTGGAGGGGGAGATTTTCCCCGAATTTCAAGTAAATTTATGCATATTTGAATAATTTTGCTCAGAAAAAGGTGAATACATCAATTGATGCCATTTTTATTCTCTTTCCTGATTCTATAATTGCTTCTAAGAAAAGTTCCAGTTTGAGCCCTTAATTGGGCTCAAACAGCCCATAGTAACCAAAAGTTTAAAATACATTTCTAAAAAAAAAACTGTTTAATGAGAAGCTCATTCAGGAATGGTAATTAGGCTTAGCCTATATAGGCTATTTACATCAGTCTTATAAATAAAATATTATTTGTAAGCAAATTTGCAGTTATTTTTTAAAAAGCCTGAAGCTCCTCAAAGGGCATCATAGCAAAATAAAATGTACACCATTGAAATTAGGCTGTTATTTTTGAAAAGCCTAAACTGGAAACTTATAGTCCACCACATCTTCTTTTTCATCACTGCAATCAGGGCATTAAAACATCATAGGCTATGTTATTAGGGCTATATGGGATCATCAGACACATTTATGAATGAGCTGATTAGTCTACTCGGAAAGAACACAAAAGGAATCAAGTAGTGTGTAACTGCTTCCTACCTATGGAATCTTAGAATGCTAAAGAATCTTGTTGGTTGTACATTTACAGAAGTTGGAAAAATGTGTCTTAAGCCTAGCCCACATTTAAACAATTGTCTGGTGACCAAAAAAGGCCAATTGCATTGGCTGCTTAAAATAACCTGAGCAAAACGTAACCGTCTCATCAATATACAATGAAATTTAAAGCAATAAAAGCCGGCTTAAAAAAAAAAATTATAGCTGGCTTCATTAAAATCTCCAGTCCCTATATTCGAATTCCTCATCTAACTTAACTGCCACGAAACTTTGAACATAAAATTGATCGCTTTCCAAAACCTGGTGAGAAACCTGGTGTCTTGTGTTTGATGGTTGTTTCCATCCTTATAACCTACTACTACAATGTTTTCGTACTTCGCTTATAATTAAAAGAAAATTGAAAAAAAATAAAAAAGTAAAATACATAAATAAAAAAAGTAACTTTGAATTTAAATCATTCAACCATTTTCCAAAACGTAACGGTTTAACCGACTCTTGAACTGGCTAGGTTGAATAATCCGAGTTTCAAACACTATCAACGAAGATAGTTCCTGAGCTTTGCATGTGGGACCAACTTTAAGTAGTCTTACCTTATTGTAAATAAGTAGTCTTTATAATGATAATGATATTACCGTTTCTTAAGATACACCTTTTCAAACTTAGAAAGGCAGAAATGGAGCCCTGTGTTTAAGAAAATGTATAGCAATGGTTAAACCCTATATGATTATTATCCATATTCCAACACAACAAGAAATCTAATAAATTACAAGAAACTACTAAAAAGCTAACCTCCTTTTAACCTTTAAGCTTTAACCTTTTAACCTTTAACCTTTTTTACCTTTAAGCTTCTCTCCTCTTCATGCGCATTTCTAGCATCAGATTTTAAACTTATGAATTCTTTTTCGTATTTTTCCTTCTCTTCGATAAGTTGTTTTAGCGCCTTATCCTTAGATAACTGAAAAAAAACGATAATATTAAAAAAAAAAACATCACTCATAACTGAAAAATGTTTGAATTATCAGACATCATTAGTTCTGAGTTTCATGGATTACGAGGAATATGAATAGACGCTTGACCCAGCAGAAAAAAGAAGAAAGTACAAAGCTATTTAGGAGACTAATTTTGCTGCCATCTGGGAGGGAAGTGAGGTGGAATCTTAATTGTTCAGGGTAAAGGCGAATGATATGCGACATTAGATACCAAGAAACTGAACGAGTGGATTATTCACTTAAGGCCCTTTCACAACAAAGCTTAACTCCGCCATGCAAAAAGTGGGGTAGCATAGTAGCAATGCTACTAGGTAGTTTTCACGGCCTAGTTGGTAGATTTTGTCTGAAAATACCATTTTTGCATATAAAGATACTTTTTACTTAAAGAAAAGCTGTCAAAACAAAAGTTGTGTTACTAAAGTGTTGGCAGCTTTTAGATTTCTGTCGAATTCTGCAACTGGCAGCTAAGAACATCTTCCATACCTAGTTTCAACAATACCAAAATTTAGCTAGCGCTAGGACCAATTTATTTTTTGTAGAATTTCAGATTGGCTGAAAGATTTTATGAAACATCTGATTGATTCAAATTAGGGCTAGCAAGATCTTCGTATTAGCAAAATCTCATTGTGAATGGCTTAGGTAGTGTTAATAGCGTGAACAATCCTCTGAAGATATAAAAGTATACTAACCAAGGCGTATAATGTCTTTGTGTATTTGGAAAAAGGTTTGTTGAAAGGTGTGTTTAGAGTCTTTTTCCAGAGGCTAGTTTTAATTCAGAAATGGTCCAAGACTAGTTTTAGGTATTTTTCAGAATTCTGCCGATAAGATGTATAAATAATTTTCTTCAATTCGACTCCCACACAGCAGTTTAAAAAGCGTTATATGATCTTTTTTATGTCTGTGTTAGATTCAAACTCTACCCTTTTAAATATAGTACATTTTCTTTCACTTTCCTCCAATCTTATCAGGTTCTTAAGAAATTCAAGTTTCTCCTTTCAAAAATGCATCGCTTTCTGAATCAAAATCTGTAAGGAAAAGCATTTTTTTTAACAAAAAGCAAAGAATTCACAAGTTCTTCTTATTGTACATTCAAATGTCTTTTTTATAAATTCATTGTTTTTATTCATTTCAATATTCTGGCTCCCTATTCTTCGAAAACTTCACCACAGACACGTCCACAGAGGGAAGGGCTATGAGTCCCTTGCCTCCTCATAAAAAAAAAAAAACTCAACTTATAATACTTTCCAAGAATTGTCTAACACTTTTTGTGTGAATTATCCGATTTCACCTTTTTTAAATTCACCCCCCTTTTCCAAAATCATACACTTGTGATTTTAAGATTGGCTTAAAATCACACAGCATGTAGGTTGGATTAAGAGAAGTCCCCTTGATCCACCAAATAAAAAAAGAAAAAGCTAAGATTAATTGGTTACATATAGTGTTGGGCGGTATTCAATATCGATATATCGGAGCTAATATCGATATTGAATATAGAAACGTAAATGTTGATATCGAAAACGGTATTTGAAAATGTTTGACTATCTTTGGCTTTTTCTGCTATCTACCAGTAAACGTCCAGCAGAAAAGATCCAACATAGAAAATTGATTAGGAAATGGCCGAGAAGAAGAACAATGATGTTTTTAATCTTATGACTCACACATGCTGCTACACAGCATACATACCTGTATCCATAAATTGGTGTAGCCTATTCTCAAACTTAGAATACGTTTAGTGAGAGGGACTTTGAAAATTTGCGTGATTTTTGGGGTAAGGAAAAAACACCCCAAAAAGTCAAGAAATCTTAATGAAAAGCACACCACCAGATTCATCATATCATGGAACCCTATTGTAAAGATTTCAACCTCCCATCTGCAAAAACGGGGCATTTTGTATTTTGTCAGAAGAAAAATTACGGATGCATGTTTATTTATTCCTTTTTTATTTTATTTTTTGCCAGGGTAATCGTACGAAACCAATGACCCAAGAATATTGTGAAAGAGCTAGTTAGAAAAAAAAAAAATTTCTAGTTTGCCGTTCGCCTGCGAGTCCAGAGGACTTGTTGGTCAAGCGTAAATCCTATGACACAGTATTCCACCTTTAGACTACAAGTGGCCAAGCCTATTAGACTTAGGTTTCACTTGTTCGCCTGTGAGTCCAAGCAAATTCAGTCCCAGACTTTGCATACAAGTCGAGGGCGACATTGTCCATCATGTATAAGCCCAAAATCAATCCAATTCTTTCATCCGTTAGTTCTATGACTATCTACCTTAGTTCTGCCCTAGGAATGCCGCGTGGACGGATGATAGATAGACTTATCTATCAACAAATGAACTGACATCATTTTTTTCAACCCTAATAAGGATTTATGCCAGATTTGCCTCTCACTCAATTGGACTATCTGCCTTGGCTTTTTCCACAATTAGCCATAGCTTGATGTCTATAACTTTTAATTCAAATTTGGTTCTAACTATCTATATCTATCTATGTGTTCTGTATCTAAATATATCTATCTATATCTATGTATATTGGGTCACTATATGTATCTATCTATATCTATCTATATTCTATCTTAGTTCTATCTATTTATCTGACATCATTTTTATACAATCTTAATAAGGGGTTATGCCAGATTTGTCTCGCACTCAATTGGACTATCAGTCTTGGCTTTTTCCACAATTAGCCATAGCTTGATGCCTATAACTTTTAATTTAACTTTGGTTCTATCTATCTATATCTATCTATGTGTTCTATATCTAAATCTATCTATCTATATTGATTCACTATGTGTAACTGTCTACATCTATCTATATTCTATCTTAGTTCTATCTATTTATCTGACATCATTTTTATACAATCCTAATAAGGGGTTATGCCAGAATTTACCTCTCATACAATCGGAATATATGTCTGGCTTTTTCTACAATTAGCCATGGCTTGGTGCCCACAACTACTTGATTTTGATTCAAAATCAATATATAAGTGACCCAAAATATTGGACAGCAACTAACCCCCCTCCTATGCGCTTTTTTCCCTGAGGTCATCCAATCCAAATTTTGAGATATTCATTTTGTTCACCATACGTGAAGGATCAGATAACTGAGCTTCCGGGGGTATCATGACCCCCACAGCCTGAGGAAAGGGCTTTAAGTTATGACTTTCGCCTATTGTTTGCGTATTGTATTTTTATTTGTAAGTAAACAGGCATTTGTCGGGGAGGGAGAATTTCCTGTAGGGGGTTTTCAACGGGTCAAATTTTCCATGGACAAGGAAGTTTCCGGGGATGAACTAACAAGGGGGAATTTTATATGGGAGAATTTGTCAGAACTCCTATACGAAATTCGTCATAATTTCTCTTTGCCGATTCAATTTTTCATGTAGAGACGTTCCAAGGAAATTGCCATGGCTCCCCCCCACAGTACCTGGGGGAAGGGCGATATGTTATTAACTTCGCCTATTGTTTACACACAGTATTTGTTATTTGGAAGTAAACAGACATTTTTAGGGGGGAAGATTTTCCGCAGGAGGTTTTCCACGAGGAGAATTTGCCAGAACTCCTATACGAAATTTATCTTACTTTCTCTTTGCCGATTCAATTTAACATCTAAGGATGTTCTGGAAAAATTGTCCGAGGGAAATTTCCAGAGAAGTTAAAATTGTCTGGGGTATTATTTCGTGGGTGGGGGGGGACAATTGACGGGAAAAATTGTCCATAGGGAAGTTTTCAATGGGAGAAATTCTTCGTGGTGGAGCTCTCCGCAGGAGATAATCTCCTTGGGGTAATTTTTCGCAGGAGAAATTTTTCATGGGAGAATTTTCCATGAAAGAAACTTTCCATCCGGATGGTATTTCGAGGGAAAATCTCCTATTGAAGGATTTTTCCAGCATGATTTGAAAAAAGATTAAAAACTAAATGAAAAACAAGTCTTTTTTCTCAAATGAAAGTAGGCTAAAGAGAATTATCTAGGCGAAATTGTCTACCGAGAAATTTCTGGGTGGAAGTTTCAGCAGGGACGAATTTTTTCGGGGGGGGGGGGGGTCCACCATTATTTGAGAACAATTTAAAATAAAATAAAAAGTTTTTTTCAACTGGAACTAGGGAGGAATATTGAAACTTAACACAAGAAGAAATCATACCGTATATGAGGGGAGTTATCCCCTCCTCAATACCTCGCTCTGTACGCTAAAGTTTAATTTTTTATCTCATTCTTTAAAAACAAACACAAAGGCAATTTAATTAGAATAAGAAGCTTATTTTAAATACTATAAAAAACGTATATGAGGGGCATCCCTCTCATATACGGAATAATTCCTGTTCGTTTTATGTTTAAATGCTGAACCTTACTTTCAGTTGAAACAGCTTATTTTTTTTTAATTGATCACTACAAGGTACAACCAATTCTCAGGGAAAAACATTGACATGTTGCTGCGATTGAATAGCCAAAAGTAGCCAGTAGGTTATTTCCTTTATCCTGAGCCCGAGTAATTTCAAATCTAGATTTCTAAGATATTCACTTATGCAATGGAAATTTGTTTTTATTACTTGATTTTTTATAATTCATAGTTTAAAAATGTACAAAATACTTTTATTACAGTTTCTGGTACTTATCTGTTAGCCACTACACACTCGGGAATTTGGTGAAGAAATACTTTTTAAAAATTTTAATATTAAAATAAATGACAATGATAAAAAGTTCCCTTTCCTATATTGGACTGTACAATTTCATAAGAATCCCCCTAAACCACGGTTTATTGCTGGAGCAGCTAAATGTCCAACCCGCATTGCTGCTACTGACCTCTCTTTAATTTTAAAGGAAATTGTAAATAAACTTAAAACCTATTGTTCTGGTATTAAAAATTTTCGAATTTTAATCCATATTGGAGTGTTAATAATTCACTGCAGGTGATAGATTCTTTAACAATGGTTTCAGCTAAAAGAATTGAGTCTTTCGATTTTGCGACAATGTATACTAATTTATCACTTAATGTAGTGTTTGATAATTTAAAAACTGTTATCAAGAAATCTTTCCTCTTATCTAGTAAAAGGTTCTTAAAAATAGACATTTATAATAAAAAAGCTATATGGACAAATTGCTTTAATACTATAGTTAACTTGAGATGTTACAGCTTGGATATGATTTTTGAGTTATTGGAATTTGTTTTATACAATACTTATATAAGATTTGGGGGTGATTTGTACAAGCAAATTGTGGGAATTCCTATGGGGGGGAAATGAAGATCATTTCTTAGATTTAAATATTAATATTTGTGATAATAATAAATTAAGTTTTAAAATGTATAATAAAACGGATGATTTTGATTTTGAAGTGATTAGTTTCCCATTCCCTGAAAGTAATATACACTCAAATATCACATATTCAGCGTTTTTCTCACAGTTACTTCGTTATGCAAGGATTTGTAGTAATTATATTGATTTTAAAAATAGATGTAAAATCTTAAGCCAAAAATTGATATCAAGAGGTTTTTCTGCAAATAAATTAACTTGGCAATTTAAAAAAATTAGTTTTCATTATAACGAACTTTTAAATAAATATCAAAAGAATTATCTAGAAATACTTAAAGAAATTTTCAACTAATTTCGGAGGTTCGAGAAATGTTGTCGCAGCGCCATTTATTTTGAATTGTGTTTCTAATTGAGCGGATTTTCTTATAAATTAGCCACATGGTAAAGATGAATTCCATAATTGTTTAGTTCATTCAGGTTTTTTTGCAATGTGTTAATATTTGTGATTTGGTAAAATTTATAATATTTAGTTTACCTATTGTTGCTAAAGGGAGGGATATATTAACAGGATAAGCTTGTTTTGGTTTTACTTGGTTGTTTTACATTTGCTGTTTTTTTTTTTTTCTTTCATAGGCATGTATTTTGGGGGTGATACCTGACGCGGGGATGCCATGGATATTCTGTGGTAGCCACAACACTGTGCTGGGTAGAGAATTTAGAGTGGCGAAACCCTATATAGGCCAGTGTATTCTCCTGATGAGCCCTTATGTTGGGTGTTGCCTCTGAATTATTTGTCTATATTATTTTTTCTATTTTTTGGTAAATGACGACTTATACTTATTGACGACATGACTGCCTGTCCATGGATTATTCTTTATGGTTGATTGTGTGTGGCTATGCTGTTTGACCTATGTGATTGTATGGATGAGTAGGGTTAAGGCCTCATTCAAGTGCTGGTCTATATTAATCACTAATTTAGGAAAACAGTCTTCCTTTTCTCCTTCTGTCTCTCTTTTTTTTTTCTTTTTTTTTTTACATATATATATATATATATATATATATATATATATATATATATATATATATATAAGTTGTCTGTGTGTGTGTGTCGAGTAACGTCATGTTTGTGTGTCGACTAACGTCATGTTTGTTGATTGACGAAATTAAATGACGACCGGGACACCGGGACATAGGGAATATAAATGACGACCGGGACACTCAAAGAGAAAGCGACCGGGACACAAGGAATGTTCGATTAGCAATCACCATCAACAAAGCACCGGGACACAAATGACGACCGGGACACAGGGAATAAAAATGACGACCAGGACACTCAAAGAGAAATTACAGACCGGGACACCGAAACACAAATGACGACCGGGACACCGGGACACAGGGAATATAAATGGCGAACGCAACACTCAAAGAGAAATTATAGACTGGGACACCGGGACACAAATGAAGACCGGGACACAGGGAAACAACAACAACGGGGACGCCGGGGGCATAGGAGGATATATAAATGACGACAGGGACACAGGAAATGTTCGATTAGCAATCACCATCAACAAAGCTCAAGGGCAATCATTAGAATAATGAGGTATAGATCTGAATACAGATTGTTCTTCCCATGGACAATTATATGTTGCATGTTCAAGAGTCGGTAAACCTGACAATCTATTTATATGCACAGACAATGGGAGAGCCAAGAATGTTGTACATTCGCAAGTTTTACGTAGTTAAATATATATATATATATATATATATATATATATATATATATATATATATATATATATATATATATATATATATATATATATATATATATATATATATATATATATATATATATATATATATATATATATATATATATATATACATATATATATCTATCTATATTCACAGGTGGGACACAGGGACACAACTACAATGGCGCGTAACTAATATGGCGCGTAACGACTTGCGCGCGCGGGGGGGCTTGGGGGGCGCGAAGCGTCCCCACCAACTAGGTGTTGGGGTGGCGCAAAGCGCCACCCCAACAGCTATTATATATATATATATAATATATATATAGATATATATATATATATAACTATATAGATATATATATATATATAACTATATATATATATATATATATATATATATATATATATATATATATATATATATATATATATATATATATATATATATATATATATATATATATATATATATATATATATATTTAATATATACATAAATATATATTTATATATATATATATATATATATATATATATATATATATATATATATATATATATATATATATATATATATATATATATATATATATATATGCATATATATATATATACATATATATATATATATATATATATATATATATATATATATATATATATATATATATATATATATATATATATATATATATGCATATATATATACATATATATATATATATATATATATATATATATATATATATATATATATATATATATATATATGTATGTATATATGTATATATATATATATATATATATATATATATATATATATATATATATATATATATATATATATATATATATATATATATATATATATATATATATATATATATATATATATATATATATATATATATATATATAGAACATTTGGGCTGTATATTTGCATGCTAGGGAAGGGGGTTAAGTATAGCAGGGCTACATGATTTATGTAGCCTGACCAAACCAAAATACCAATTAAATATTTATTGAAATATAGCTACAATGTAGTTTTCCACTGTGGCGAAGCTAATTGTCTCCGTATACAAACAGCAATAAACTGGTTATTGCCTAATTTTATAGATCCAAATTCTCGAGTGTGTATTGACAAACAGAAAAGTACCGATTTTTTTTTTATTAAACAGGCAAAGTCAAGAGTTAATCTGAATAAAACTGATCAGAAACATCGAAATTGATATATTGATTATCAAACATTGAAAGTAAAAATATCGATATATCGATATATGGTTTAATCAAATTATCGCCCAACACTAGTTACATCAATTTACGATGTAAGAATATCTGAAAAACAGTTGGCCAGTTTCTCAGATTGGCCAAAAGAAGACAGTGTAAAAGACTCGTACTATTCTTTGTCTCCGATTGACTTGCAACATATTAGATAATGGGCTAAAGGATACTAAGAGAGGAATATACTCCTACTACTAAAAACTCACCGCAGCAACAAGTCGCCTGAGGCCAACACAGCTACACACGTCTTCCTCCATCCTACTCTATTCAAAGCCCCCCTCTTTACACCCTCTTAGGAAGTTCCCATTTTCCTTAAATATTCCTTTACATCTTCCCAACCGCGGACAACCTGCTTTCCGTTTAGCTCTAGACAGTTGGCCGAACAGGACAATCTTTGGCAAACTGTCATCCTTCATTCGCAGAACGTCCCCAAGCCATCTCAACCATTCTCTCATTATGGCCCTTGAAAGCAGAATTGAGGCACACTTTTCGTGGAGCCTACTGTTTGAAATACGTTCAGTCAGCTGGGTATCCTAAACAAAACGTACGCAATTTCTTCAAAAACATCTAGCACATTTTTCTCTGTTTTTCGGAGCCCCTATGCTTCAAATCAGAACCATATTCGACCATTGTCATCACTGTAGCTTCTAATATTCTTGGTTTGCAGACTTACCTTCCTATTCTTCCAAACTTTTTTTAACTGTTGAGAAAAACCCTGAGCCATGGACATTTTACTTTTAACATTTTCACCGCTCCCACTGTCTTTACTAATAATACTACTAAGGTAACTGAAGCTCCCAACCTGATCAATCTTTTCGTTACCTAGTGTCACCTGTTCATCTTCACTTACTCCTAGCCTTAGTGACTTAGTCTTCTTAACATTCATTTTCAAGCCTAATTTAGCACCCTGAACTCATAAAACCTCTAAAAATTCATTCATTTTGCTCACACTTTCATCTAATATGCTTAAACCATCAGCATAATCTAAGTCCAGGAGAGTTTTTCCTCCCCATTTGATTCCGTGGTCTCCAATTGCCTTTTCTGTGCTCCTTAAGACGAGTCCATCAAAATGGTCCATATAAAGGGGGATAGAACGACACTATAACTATTATATATAACACGTGTTATATATAATGTCACCTTTCTTATACAGTGGTTTAATTAAGGTTTTCCTAAAATCATTGGGTACTTCTCCTTTTTTCAAAAATCATGTTCATGATCTTGAGTAGCTTATTCCTAGCCTCAGATCCACCATATTTATGAAACTCATTAATCATACTATCAGCACCTGGAACCTTATTATTTTTTAATCCTTTTAGTACTGTTGCTAATTCTTCCTCACTAAACAAATCTTCCTTCCCATCCAAGGTATCAAACTTTTTCATTTTCATCTATATCTTTTCCTGCAACTGTATCTCAGTTTAGCACATTCTCAAAATATTCAACCCATCTTTCTTTAACTTTTTCCTTATCACTAATTGTGGCCCCATTTCTATCTTTAACTGGGACTAGTCCGGATTGGCTACTCCCTTTCAATTTATTAACATGCCTGTATAATATTTTACTATTATGTCAGAAATATAGACATATTAGATTTCTAATATATCCCAATATATCCTATTTAAAGAATAAACAAATTAGAACATATAAGAAAAATCTAAAATTTCAATTTTCTTTATATTATTTCAACTTACATTTATATTTATTTCAGACTTGTTCATGAGTGATGAAGGAGACAATGATGAACAAGAACATCAATTTCTCGGAGACTTGGAACTAGCAAAGTCCTTAAGCCTAGCAAGCTATGCATTAGCAAACATGCAAAAACATATCTACAACTCAATCTGAAATATGCACAGCACTGGTCCAACCTCTCACTGAACCAATTAAGAAAAGTGTTCAAGGGAAATGCATTATTAGTCCTGGTAAATTTAGCTTATAATTCAAAACCTCGCTAAAAAGACTCGAATTGAATATGTTTTGCTTGCATCTAATATCACAAATCTTAGTTGATTTCACCTTTCAAAACTTTACAACAGTCTAACTGTGTCCCATCTTCTTGCTTCCCCCATTTGGGAAATTTTATTTTCTGCTTCAAATAAAAAATATTAACCAAATCTATTTTAAATTCGCCAAGTATCTGTTGCATCTGCCTCCTTGAACCAGTAATTCTTTTCTGGTGCCAAATTGAAATTGATTCTGCCTGCAAACATTATTTTGTTTAAGAATTAACGATGCTTCTTGACTCCTATGGTCCCTGCGTCGGCCCTAAGTGCATTCCTGCAGCGTGATTCGATCTCTGGGTCCCGTATTACCAAGCTAAGGTCAAATCCACTGCGCCACCACAGGACTGCAAACATTATTGATGCAAAAGTGGAAGATTTCTAATCCTCCGCTAGAAAGCTCAACCACCAGTGGTGTTTCCTCTTCGTATAGTATGTAGTTATGTTTGTGTTTGTTGATTGTAATCTCACTTTTCGTTGTTGTTTATTTTCTATTTTTTTTTTTTGCCTTATTCTGTCACTAGGGCTACGAACCCTCCTTTGTTTTGTTGACGGGTCAGAAATAAATTGATTGATTGTTTGGATTCTAAGACTATAGCAATTCGTCAGGGTAGAATGAGCTAATTTTGCCAGCTAATTCCCCAGAGAAATCGGACGAATAATTCTAGTCCCATATTACTTGGTCAGGATTGATTTAATGCCACCAGTACCCATCGTAGCAAGGCTTATGATTAGGAATTTTGAAATAAATTTTCCATTTACTAAAGAGGTTGAATCTTGTTTGGATCCTAAAAAGGGACAAATATTAGCCGAACTTTTACTTCTCCCTAATTTGGTTAGGATCTCATGTCCTCTTCTGGTAGTTGGGCTCACTTTCAAGAATTCAGACACCCTCACCCTTCTGCCTCACAGAAGTTAGGTCGATCCCGGTTTTTAAGAGCACATAACTAGAATATTGAATGTAATTCCTATATAGGTTTGGCTCTGAGCTGACAACCCGACTTAAATTCATATCCTAAGTTATAATTTAGTTTCTCTCTACCCTCGGATAGGTCAGAATGGTCATGGGCCTCCAAAAGACACAATAGAACCCTACCTTTTACATCTCACAGAGTGTGATTTAGATGCAATAAAATGTTATCGTAGATGTCCAATCGTCAAAGCTTAATGATATCCCTCCCCCTACAGAGGTCTGAACAGGCTGTACCTTAGGAAGGCTTAACGTAGGAATTGGCTCTCATATTTTTCCAAATTTCATATATGTCGAAATCTAATAACTTGTTATGGCATATATCCTGGTAGCATAAATTTAGCCTCACCTAAACCGGAACTCATAGAGGCAGGTTTGGCCTGACCAGTTGTGACGACCAGTTGTGGCCTGACGACCAGTTGTGGTAAGTGTTATGATGACAATAATTGAGAAACCTCTTATGAAAATCGTGTAAGGATATGAGCCTCCAAAAGTACGGCTAGGATCCTAACAATTACTTCTCATTAAATTTCGTTGAGAGGCAACGAACCTTTCTGGTAGATGTACCGATGACAATATCTATGGATATCTTCCCCATCGAGAGGTTGAATTTCGCCCAGACACCAAAAATGCACAACTTGGATACTCACTCTTGCTACTCTCCAAGCTTGTTTGATATTCGAAGTCACTACCCTGTAGATGTTCTAAAGACAACGAGCCCTTTATCCAGCCCCCCTTCCTATAGAGGTTAGATCATAGAGGTAAAGATGTTTGATGAAGTATAATCAATATTAAAAAGCATACTCATTGACTTACTTTAAAGTATTTTAAAAGGTTTGGAAACAGATGAAAAGGTAGAAATCCATGGAGGAATACAAAAAAGAAAATACGGATGAAAAAAGAAATGATAAACGGTTTTGGGGAAAAATGGTAAAGGCATGACATCATACTAGTACAATCATCAAGCATAATGACAGAATTAGCCAAACTTAGGAAATTTACAGGTTAAGGTACCAATAATCACTGTTTAAGTTTGCTTGCGATTTTTTTTCTTTTGCCAGTAAATTGTTATATTTGGTTAAACATCATATGACTATTTTCAGTTGCAATTGGCACGGGTCGCTCTTTACTGACAGAATTCTGCCATGACCTGTTTCTCTGGCTCTTTACTTTTCAGACAAAACCAATATTCTTTCATTTATTTAATTAAGATAACTACTACTCCTACTACTAATAACTCACTGCAGTACCGAGCCGGCAAGTCACACAGCTACGCAAACTCCTCCTCCAACCTAATCTTTTCAAGTCCTCCTCTTTACACCCTTCCAGAAAGTTCCCATTTCCTTTTTAAATCATTATTTATGACGTCCTTCCAATCTGAAAGATGCACAGCACTGATCCAACCTTTCACTGAACCAATTAAGAAAAGTGTCCAAGGAAAATGCATTATTAGTCCTGGTAAATTTAGCTTGTAATTCAAAACCTCGCTAAAAAGACTCAAATTGAATATGTTTGGCTTGCATCTAATATCACAAATCTTAGTCGATTTCACCTTTCAAAACCTTACAACAGTCTAACTGTGCCCCATATTCTCATGGAAAACCTGTTAACATGTGTAATATGACAATAGACATACTACTACTGCTACTCCTATTACTAATAACTCTTTGCAGTACTGAGCCGCCAAGCCACACAGCTACGCACGCTCCTCCTCCAACCTAATCTTTTCAAGGCATCCCTCTTTACACCCTCCCAGGAAGTTCCCATTTCCTTTAAATCTTTATTTATGACATCCTCCCATCCCAGATGAGGATGACCTGCTTTCCTTGCAGCCCCAGATTTTTGGCCAAAAAGGACAATAGACATAAGAACAGTAGTAAAAAAAATACGACCACCCCTTCCATATGAAGTGGCTCTAATAAAAAAAATAATCTGACATTGAAGCCTTATAGCCTTATACTGTACGAAACGCTAGAGCGTTATTCTCTGATATAATGATTATTCTCTTATATGGTGATTAAATAAAAAAAACTAATTTTTTTAGCTGAAAGTAAGGAGCGACATTAAAACTTAAAACGAACAGAAATTACTCCGTATATGAAATGAGTTGTCCCCTCCGCAACCCCTCGCTCTTTACGCTAAAGCTTTTAATTGTTTTAAAAAGTAGAATTGTGGCAAAGAGTCAAACTTTAGCGTAAAGAGCGAGGGGTTGCGGAGGGGACACCTCATTTCATATACGGAGTAATTTCTGTTCGTTTTTTTTTAATGTCGCTCCTTACTTTCAGCTAAAAAAAATTAGTTTTTTTTTATTTAATTTCTGAACGTTTTTGAATTAATGCATGTTTGGTTTTGGCTCTCCGCACTTAAATTATTAAAATGAAATTTGTATATTAATTCTTTTTTTTGGCTAAATGGCTTTCACTTAGTTTTGATCAGACGATTTTGAGAAATAAGGGGTGGAGAAGGAGGCCTACTTGCCCTCGAATTTTTTGGTTACTTAAAAAGGCAACTAGAACTTTTAATTTTTAACGAACGTTTTTATTAGTAAAAAATATACGTAACTTAAGAATTAACTTACGTAACAAACTTTCATAACTTTATATTTTTATTATGTATACGAGGGGGTTTGTACCCTCGTTAATACCTCGCTCTTTACACTAAATCGTAAGTTTTGTCCCAATTCTTTAAGAATGACCCCTGAATCAGAAAGGCCGTAGAATAAATAGTTGAAATTACTAAAAATACTTTAGCATAAAGAGCAAGGTATTTATGTCCTCCTAAATACCTCGCTCTTTATGCTAAAGTATTTTTAGAACCCCTCATATGCGTAATAATCTCTGTTCGTTTTAAGTTTCAATGCTACTTCTTCCTTTCATTTGAAAAAACGTTTTCATGTTTATTTTTCATTGTTTTCTTATAGTAATGCTAGAGAATCCTGCGCCCTTGTCATTTAATTTTTCTTCCCCCATGACAGATTCCTCCAAGAAAAGATCCTCCAACATAGCCCCCTCTCCTCAGCCCCCTGAATAAAATTCCCCCTGAAAACGTCTGTACACTTCCCAATAACCATTACTATAACCATTACCATTACTCCCCCAGGGATTGTGGGGGAGTAAGTCATCCCCAAAGACATAGTTTATATGGTTTTCGACTATGCTGAACAAAATGGCTATCTCAAAATTTTGATTTGTTGGCTTTGGAAAAAAAATTAGCGTGGGAGGGGGCCTAGATGCCCTCCAATTTTTTTGGTCACTTAAAAAGGGCACTAGAACTTTTCATTTCCGTTAGAATGAGCCCTCTTGCGACATTCTAGGACCACTTGGTCGATACGATGACCCCTGGGGAAAAGAAAAAAAAAAAAAAAACAAATAAACACGCACCCGTGATTTGTCTTCTGGCAAAAAATACAAAATTCCACATTTTTGTAGATAGGAGCTTGAAACTTCTACAGTAGGGTTCTCTGATACGCTGAATCTGATGGTGTCATTTTCGTTAAGATCCTATGACTTTTAGGGGGTGTTTCCCCCTATTTTCCTAAATAAGGCACATTTTCTCAGGCTCGTAACTTTTGATGGGTATAACTAAACTTGATGAAACTTGTATATTTAAAATCAGCATTAAAATGCGATTCTTTTAATGTAGCTACTGATATCAAAATTCAATTTTTTAGAGTTTTGGTTACTATTGAGCCGGGTCGCTCGTTACTACAGTTCGTTACCACGAACTGTTTGATAGAAAATTTAATGGAAAACTCAAATATTAAAACAGCGTCACCAGCCACAATTGTTTGTTTATACTAGTGAAGACCCTTTTAAACAAAGGCCGATCAATCTTTGAGGTTTTCATTACATTAGTATTATACATTGAAATTAATAAAAAAAAATTATGAAATATAGTATTAAAATATGCCTTCCCTTGCACCGTGCGGGATTGAACCTAGGAACCCTCAATTGGTAGACCTGGTTACTTCCAATACACTGGCACAAGGGTTAATTTTAGTATTATTTTAAAAGGTTATGTTTATTGGAATAATCATTATTTGTTGGCTTAAAGCTCCACTCAATTATGTCCATGGATAGTAAACATAGTTGCTTTTGTAAGTATTTGTTGCTGAAATTATAATTGTAATTGGATTGTTTTTGGAGAACAAAGGAGAGAAACTTAAGAAAAAGTAACTTTACAGAAAAAAACGAACAGAAATTATGGAGTCTACTAAATATCTTATCTAAATACTATCTATTTAAACAGACAATAATAGTGTATATATTTATTTATTTTGTCTGGAAAATGGCTCCAAGTATTTTTTTGAATATATAGAAATTGTTTTTAGACAGAGTGGGAATACCCCTAGAAAGTCAAAGCATCTTAATAAAAATCCTACCATCAGATTTGGCATATCAGAAAATAAAGAGTGAGAATGCCCCTATAAAGTCAAAGTATCTTAAGAAAAATCGTACCATCACATACGACACATCAGACAATCATACTACAAGGGTTTCTCGCTTCCATCTGCAAAAATGTAAATTTTTTTGATTTTTACCCGAAGAAAGATGACAGATGCGTGTTCATTAGATTTTTTGGCCAGGGTGATCGTATCGAGCCAATGGTCGTATAAGATCGGGAGAGGGCTTGCTAAAACGGAAATTACAGTTCTAATTCCACGCTAAGTCACCACTTAGCCCGTTTTGCACTGAGTCAAAACTTGTTTCCTTTTCACCAATTTAGGAATAATCTCTCTTTTTGCACTAGGTCAGGGATTCAAAAATTATGCGGCTTGAACGTCGATTGTTTCTTGCTATCCGCCATTCAGTTGCTAACAATCATTCATAGTGAAAACACCTAAACTCGTTTAACCAGTGATGTAATTTGTTCGTGTCATACCGGATGCAGGGAATTGATTTGGATTAGCCTGCTGCAAACCTAATTTGGATAATATCTGTCGCTATTTGAAGTTGTGGGGTCGTAAAAAAAGCCCCCCTTGCATATACTTCTTTGTCTCATGCTAATTAGTAGTTTACTATGTCGTCTTGGAAAATCAGAAATATTGCGGTTGCTAAGTTTCAGGGTTATCCCCTGTGGCCAGTTAAAATTATTGGTGAAGTCAAGCAAGCGTCAGGTCCAGCAAAATTCACCGTTTTCTGCTACGGGTCGCATGATTTTCAAACAGTCTCTACCGAAAGCCTCTATGACGTCAAATTAAAGAGAACACAGGCACTGCAAAAAACTACTAACGAGGCCAAGCTCGCTTTCTATGAAATGGACAACGATCCATAAATCTACCAGCCATACTTGGAAAAATATCGTGCTAAGCGGAAGGGCTCTGTTTCTAACAGCACCGATCAACCAGGACATCTTTCGAAAAATCTTCCGTCAAATCTAAGCCCGGATATAGGCAACCAATCTTCTGACCTGAGCATCAGACTAACTCAGACCCGACAAGAATTGGAAGCTGTAAAAGCGTATGTCAGGGAAGAAATCTCACGTGAAGTTTCTGATCGCATAAACAATCACCTCCCGCACTCGGCTGGATCAATTATATCTGACGTATATGATTCTTTGATGGTCGAGTACTCGCCAAAATTTGATTTTTATCGAAAATCAACTAAAATCGCTAAAAAACAGCTTCATGATCCTCGAAGAGCGAGTGACAAAGATCGAGAATAGACTTATATTGGGATTATATTCCCAATACACGATATTGGGCGGGAAGATAGGCTGGATTCGCTTAATTTTAGTGGTGTCAAACAAGCTCCGGGTGCTGATGTAAAAGTGTGTATTAATAGTATTATCTCGGACAAGATGGGAGTACAGGTTACTGTTTCGGAACATAGATTTACCCTTCCAGTAAGTTCTACGTGGCCTGATATGATTACCCCGGTACTCGCCCAGTTTTCGTCTAAGGATGTGGCTAGAAAGGTATCTGCTGCTAAGAGCAAACTGGCCAAATCTGGTATATTTTTGTCAGGAAGTTTAAATAAGAAGCGACGAGAAATACTGCAACTGGCTCGTGATAGGTTAGGTAACCACAACGTATGTGATCACTGCGTATTTTCGCTCGATCTGGAACTGACACTCGGCCACGCCGACTGTGGAGTTGTGACGACATATATTCTGTTTTTTCGTTATAGTAGTTACAAATGTGTACTTTAGTATTTACATTCTTTCGTAGTAATAGTTCTTGATAGGAAGTAGGATAATTTATTTATGAATGTTTTTGCGATTGCTACGATTAGAAAATAATCATTTTTCGTTGGATTATATTTTGTCGGGTGATGTTGGTAGCCGGTCGGAATTTTCGGATAAACAGCCTGCAAGGCTTAGTAAATATGTTGCAATAGATGATGTGAGTGCACCCGTTATGCTGTGCGGATTCCAGATTCTCCACTGGAATTGTCATTTAACCTCTTCACATGAAGATTTAGTTGATATAATTAACAGACTTGACACTGAGGTGCAAGTGAAAGGTATTTGTGAATCCTTTATTAGTGACCAGTGTCCTGCTTCGTTATTTAATTTTCTAGATTACACACTTATTTCCAAGAACCGGTCAGCGATGGGAAGGGGAGGTTTAGCATTTATAATCAAGGATGATGTAAAATTTAAAGTAAGGGAAGATTTGTCTTTATGGATTGAAGGTAAGATTGAAACTTTTGCTATTGAAATAGCGACAAGTAATAATAATCCACTTCTTATTTCATTGGTGGATATACCCCCTAGTGCTAGCCCGGATTTTTTCCTAGAGGAATTCGAAATTTTAATATCTGAAATAATTCGAAATTTTAATAAAATGTTTATCATGGGTGTTTTTAATTTCGATTTGTTAGATCTTCAGGCCAAAAATTTGGATTTCCTTAATGTCAAGCTTTCATTTGGTTTTCCCCCGGTAAATTCTATCCCATCCCGAATAACGGACCATTCTGCAACTTTGATTGATAATGTTTTCGTCAGTGAAGTTATGGTGGAAGATAGCTTATGTGACGTATTAACCCATTCTAGTTCGGACCACTTACTGCTTCTTTGTTCGTTGCAGAAGTTATCAGATTGTAAAATTAAAAGAAAAAATAAGATTCTTCGGCATGACACGAAAGAAGTTAATCTGGCTAAATTTAAGATTTCAGATAGTTTTCTGATATTTTTTTTCAGATATCCTTTACTCTGTGTTTGAGAAAAATTGCCCATTGAATGAAATTAATTGCAAGAATGCTAAACCAAGAAAGACATGTGCGCGATTGGGGGGGATAGCTCCCTCCAATCACTATTAATTTTAAATCAGAGCCCTTTTGATGTTTCTACGACAACTCTTTCGATACGAATTGCCCTGGTCAAAAATAAAAATAATAACAATAATAATAGTACATTGTGCCAACATCGTTCTTTACTTAGGCAGCGCTGTTGTGCTGCCTATGATACGTTATTGCGAACTGTTTGATACCAGATAATAACATTAAAGCAACTAGTGCCATGTCTGCGGATAATATTGCTATGTTAAAGGTAGGAAATAAGGTTTTTAGCTGGTTTCGTATTGAATCATGAGTTAAACAGGATTGCGTTATATCCCCATTTAAATGGATCATTTTGACGAATTTTGTCCGAAAGAACACGGCAAATGCCAAGGAGAAACATGGAATCAATTGGTAAAGAATAGGTTTTTAGTGGTCAGGGTGCAAAAATAGAATTACAACTTAGTGTTAAAAGACTAGGTCGTTTTGACTGGGAACAAGTGAAGGTGAGGCTGGGCAATGAGAAATTTGATCAAGCGGATAGCTTGACTTATCTGGGTGGTATTATTAGTAGAGATGGTGGATGCAGTGAAGATTTAAAGGCTAGAATAGCCAAGGCCCAGGGTGTTTTTTTAAGAGGTGTAGAAAGTTTGGAAACAAACTTAAGGAATTTAACTCAGCGAGGCAAGGTAAGCTACAGTGATGACAAAGGCCAACTATGGTTCTGAAACGTGGGCACTCAAAAAGACGGAGGAGGATCTATTACAGGTTTTGTAGTAGAATGGTCTACTGGTTGTTTTTGGGTACCTATCTCGGTGATATTTCTTCAAACTGTAAGCCCTACGAAAAATTTGATTATACCTCACTTTCTAGTCCTTAGAAAAATTCAACTATCTAGAGTCGAATACAAAGAAGGATGTCGCCTAATGGGGGCGGAGGAGGTCGTAAAGAAGGATTTAGAGGAAATTGGAACCTCTAAGGAGGGTGTTCGAATAAACTGACCAATAAGTTTAGATCAAGGAGGGTAAATTCAATTATTCAAACAAGAACTAGATACAGAAAACATAACCTGGTTATAGAAGAAGATTATAAATCTCAAGCAACACGAGTTTCTTATATCCTAAAGCGTCCGATAAAATCAGCAATTCCACACGGTCAGACTCAATCAACTTCTTTTCTTTAAAAACAGACAACATTTTGGGATGACAAAGAATATAAGAGAGCTATGAATGAAAACGAGGCTATTAGTCGATTCCAAAAGTACCCTTCCTCTGAAAAACTTTTGGTGTTGAGAAAAGCTGAATCACTTGTGAAGACTAATTCAGTCCATCTGTCAGTCTTGTTCTTGGCATTTCTGTACAGTACAGTAGAGATTCAGTGCCTTGCAAACGAGGGTCAGGGGTATAAATATGTTTTTCCAAATCCAGGAGGGTGTTTCTGTTCTTATGAAAATGCCAAAGATAGGTATTTTCGTTGAAAAATACAGGAAAGGGAATTTTCAAAATCAAAGGGAGATAAAAATTCAAAGGGAGAGAAAATTGCTCCGCCCCAATTTAGCGAGCTGATTGACATAGGCTGACGGCTTAATGTTGGTCGTACCGCTCATTTTTTTATTTCAAGCTGTCTATAATAATGATAGATGGTAATAAGCTTACCTAAGCTATGGATGTCAGGTGATTGATTTTTCTTCTAACGATAATTTCGACAGGATCTGTGCCTGTCATCATCAGGTAAAATTCAAATTTCTTGCCAGAAAGTAAAATCACTAAATAAATTAAACTAAAAACACTGAACAACAATAATGATGAGCTGAATCTGGAATTATTGTTGTGCCATGGCCCGAATTTTGGTATAGGCATTGATGGCTGCTGTCCTAGTGGATCTTACAGAGATTGGGCCTTTAGGAAAGAGGTGGAGTTTTTTGTGAGTTTTCAATTTATGGGTGATTGGTTCCCAAATTTCGCTAATATGAAACTCACCATTGTCTTTATCGATGGCTGGTTTATTTTTAGCAATTTCCAAAGCTTCTTTGATTTTCTGCTTTAAGAGTTGTGGGACAATAGCAAAAAGTTGGGCTTGGTCAAACTTAATGGAGTGGGAAGGGTTTTCAAAGATATGATGGGCCAATGCAGAGAAATTATCATCCTCCTTTATTTTTTGTCTTTTTAAGGCAGGCATCAATGGAATCAGCATGTTCTTTTAATCGGTGATGTAGAGATCTCATGGTACGACCTATATAGGTGTCACCACAGCTGCAAGGAATCTCATATACCCCTGGTGGATCTGAAGTAATCTTATCCCGCTGAAGTAAATTGATCTGATTGATTGATAAATTATAAAAAATCAGGAAATCGATTTCATGAAAAAGAACTTTATTTGGAGTGGTAGTTTTGCTAGTAGCGGGTGCGAAAAAGAAAAGAAAATAAAAAGAACAGGATCTGTGCCTGTCATCATCAGGTAAAATTCAAATTTCTTGCCAGAAAGTAAAATCACTAAATAAATTAAACTAAAAACACTGAACAACAATAATGATGAGCTGAATCTGGAATTATTGTTGTGCCATGGCCCGAATTTTGGTAGAGGCATTGATGGCTGCTGTCCTAGTGGATCTTACAGAGATTGGGCCTTTAGGAAAGAGGTGGAGTTTTTTGTGAGTTTTCAATTTATGGGTGATTGGTTCCCAAATTTCGCTAATATGAAACTCACCATTGTCTTTATCGATGGCTGGTTTATTTTTAGCAATTTCCAAAGCTTCTCTGATTTTCTGCTTTAAGAGTTGTGGGACAATAGCAATAAGTTGGGCTTGGTCAAACTTAATGGAGTGGGAAGGGTCTTCAAAGATATGATGGGCCAATGCAGAGAAATTATCTTCCTCCTTTAGCTTTGTCTTTTTAAGGCAGGCATCAATGGAATCAGCATGTTCTTTTAATCGGTGATGTAGAGGTCTCATGGTACGACCTATATAGGTGTCACCACAGCTGCAAGGAATCTCATATACCCCTGGTGGATCTGAAGTAATCTTATCCCGCTGAAGTAAATTGATCTGATTGATTGATTAAATTATAAAAAATCAGGAAATCGATTTAATGAAAAAGAACTTCATTTGGAGTTGTAGTTTTGCTAGTAGCGGGTGCGAAAAAGAAAAGAAAAGAAAAAGAACATGGATGAAAAATATGCTAAAAGCATATGGCATCAAATAGCTTTAGAAGATGGGGCTGTAGTTTGAAGGTGAATTTTTTTGTGAATCCACTGAAAGTTAATTTTCAAATTGTCAAAGATGAAAAGTGTTGTCAAATTCAGCGAATTAGTTTTGCCTAATTAATTGCATTGTTCAAGGTGGCAGCACCTAGCAAAAATGTTATGCTGTCGTAAAAAATTCATTTTTGTTAAACAGCCAAAGGAAAAACCTTAGAAAATCGTGGTTTTCAGGTGTGAATAGACCTAAGATGGCTCCAGGTGTAAAAGTATTTTTATGTTCTTGGTAATTTAAAAAACATGATTTATTAGGAACGATGAGGAATGAAAAAGAATGATGGTATAAATTAAATTACAATTAACTAAATTTTATTTGTATTTGAGTAAGGTTTTGGCAAGTTTGTCAATACTAGTAAGTGAATTTCTTTCATGCTATATTGGATAATAATGTGTTGTTTAAAAGTTTTTTGAAATTAAGTAAAAAAAAAAACAAGTTTTTTTTAACTGAAAGTAAGGAGCGACAATAAAACTTAAATCGAACAAAAAGTACTCCGTATATGAAAGGGACTGTTCCCTCCTCAACGTCCTGCTCTTTACGCTAAAGTTTGACTCTTTCTCTCAACTCTACTTTTTAAGACAGTAAAAAAACTTTAGCGAAAAGAGCGGAACGTTGAGGAGGGAACAGCCCTTTCATATACGGAGTAATTTCTGTTCGTTTCAAGTTTTATTGTCGCTCCTTAATTTGAGTAAAAAAAAAAATTTATTATTTATTTAATTTCTGAACGCTTTTGAATTAATACATGTTTTGATTTGGGCTCTCCGCACATGAATAATCAAAACGAGATTTACATATTAATTTCATTTTTTTGGCTAAATGGCTTTCTCATAGTTTTGATCGGATGATTTTGAAAAAAAATAACCGCGGGAGTAGGCCTAGTTACCCTCCAATTTTTTGGTTATTTAAAAAGGCACCTAGAACTTTTAATTTTTATGAACGTTTTTATTAGTAAAAATATACCTAACTTACGAATTAACTTACGTAACGAACTTTTATATTCGTATGTTTTTATTACTTATATGAGGAGGTTCACCCCCTCGTCAATACCTTGCTATTTACACTAAAGCTTAAAGTTTGTCCCAATTCCTTAAGAATGATTCCTGAATCACAAAAGCCGTAGAATTAATAGTTGAAATTAATAAAATTACTTTAGCGTAAAGAGCAAAACATTAGGAGGGGGTGAACCCCCCATATGTATAATAATTTCTGTTCGTTTTAAAGTTTAATAATGCTCCTTACTTTCAGTTGAAAAATTTTTTCATATATATTTTTTCATTGTTTTTTTTCAAAAAATGCTAAATAATTTTTCCCCCATTACAAATCCTCCATGAAACTTTCCCCCGCATAACCCCCTCCCGCATATGTGTGTAACTTGCAGCCCCTACCACGGGGTTATCTGATACGCTGGATCTGATGGTGTGATTTTCGTTAAGATTCTATGATTGTTAAGGGGTGTTTCCCCCTATTTTCTAAAATAAGGCAAATTTCAATAAAATATTTTCGATAAAACATTTAATTAAATTAATTGCATGTTGTTAGTAAAGCATAGCCCTTTTAGTAGATATAGTTTGTAATTAATTACTGTTGGGGCTATCGGATTGAATTTTATACTGAAGATATTTATACGTGGTCTACAAAAACAAGCTAAATATTTATTGAATAGACATCGTAAAAATAAGTGAATTAAAATCAGTAAAAAAGTAAATTTTCAAAAGCAAAATAAACTTAAATGAAAAAGAAACGTAAAATTAATGGGTAACTAAATATAACTCTAGTAAACAAAATTAGGTAGAAACTCAGGTTAAATAATATGAATAGAATTTAAGGTCTGTCAATAAGACATAAATGAGCGCGGCGTCTAACTTGTCATTTCCAGTTTGGTGAATAAAAACAACACTGGCCTTTAATTGGTGCATAAAGAGGAAAATATAGGTCTAGGAGTGATTCAAAACAAATTGATCTGATGAGTCTTGTATTATTGCAGAGCTTTTTTTTTCGTAAAAAAATGGATTAAATCAGGAGGGTGGAATTTTGTAAAGTAAGCGCAAAAAAAAAAAATTTTTCCCCAGACTAAATCCTGGATTTGATTATGATTACCCTTGTATTTTTAAATATTCAATTAAATTAATTTCAGCTGTCGATAAAATTGACGCTATCAGTCTGATAAGGCTTGATGTATGATCATTATGGGGCGAGGGTAATTCTCCTCCGAACAAAGAGATTTGTGTTATATACCATAGAAAATTAAGGTAGTTGGGATATATGCAACAAATTAAAAAAAATGGTTTGCAGAGAAGTTCTTATTGTCGAATTGCCTAAAACTTTTATTTAATTGTAAATTTCTTAAAAGGTTTACTAGTTCTTGCAAATTTATTGTTATTTAGTTTATCCAAATGTCAATTCATAGCAGGGCTTTTTCATTGGGTGTATGGTGTGTTTTTTTTGTTTTTTTTTTCTTTGGTCATTACGGCGAAGTAGGAAACATTTAGTTATATTGTAAATCCTCAAGCTCTCCTCTTTTGAATTTAATTCTTCTTATTGGTCAGGTTTATTGGGCAATACAAATTTAATTTAGCCAAAAAAAAAGAAGAAGCATTTTTGAATAAATAGATTTACCTGACACTTAACATGAATAATTCTCAAATAATTCGTTCATTTCGGAGACGAAAAATAGATAATTCTGGCCTGTATACAGAGGTTAAAAGCAGCCTCTTATTAACAGTCTTTGTAGAAATAGTGTCTAATATATATTTTGTCAAAGTTTTGCATAATTGTCAGGGGGAAGGTGATTATTATTTCTGAAATAATTTCTTCTCTTCTTTTTTTTAAAGTTACCCCTTCATAAACTTTTAAAAATACAGTTGTTTTTTTTTTCGCTATGCTCCTATATTCCGGTCAAATTATCAACAATTTACAGGTGAACCTGTAACAATTTACATTTTAATTTGTAACAATTTACAGGTGAACCTGTAACAATTTACATTTTAATTTGTAACAATTTACAGTGAACCTGTAATTCAACAATTCACCTGTACAATTTATACAGGTGAACCTGTAACAATTTACATTTCAATTTGTAACAATTTACAGGTGAACCTGTAACAATTTACAGTGAACCTGTAATTCAACAATTCACCTGTACAATTTGTACAGGTGAACCTGTAACAAATTACATTTTAATTTGTAACAATTTACAGTGAACCTGTAATTCAACAATTCACCTGTACAATTTGTACAGGTGAACCTGTACACTTGGTCAATATTTTCGCTACCCAACGTCACCTTTTCATCTTCACTTATTCTTAGCCATAGAGACTTAATCTTCTTAAAATTAATTTTTAGAACTATTCTAGCCCCCTAACTCGCAAAACCTCTAAGAGTTAATTCATTCTGCTCACACTTTCATTTAGGAGGCTTCAATCATCAGCATAATCTAAGTCCAGGAAAATTTTCCCTCCCCATTTGATTCTGTAGTCTCCCATTACCTTTCCTGTGCTCTTTAAAACAAAGTCCAAAGACTACGTTGGATTAAATTTTCTTGGAGGAGTTACCGGGGAGCGGGAGGGGTATATTTCATACATGGTGAGCCAGCTTTACTGGCATTATTACAAACAAAGAGAAAATATTCATTACATGAAGGGTTGCCACCTCCTCAATACCTTGCTAGTTACACTAACGTTTGACTGTTCGCCCAATTTTTTAAGAGCGTCTACTGAAACACGGTGGTCGTTTAATTAGAATAGGAACGTTTTTTGTTTTTTAAGTGCTAACAGCTGTAACATAAAGAGCAAGGTATTGAGGAGGGGGCAACCCTTCATGTACGGCATAAATATGCCAAAATTAATGGGCAAATTTCGTTTTAATTTTTCATGTACCATGAACCAAATTCGAATTTCCTTTAGCTGAAAAACATTCAGAAATTAAAGGTTTTTATTATCATTTTAAATTGAGATACGTTTTGTACAATTTATTTCGAAATAAATAGTTTCCATACTAATTTTTAAACAAGAGCTAAGAGCTCATATAGCACTTGTGACGGGGCCGGAAGAGCCAAGAGCTCATATGGTATGAGCTCTAGCAAAATTCTAAGAAAATACATTATTTAAAAGGAAAATCAGAGGCTTATTGCCGGTCGGAATTTAAAATAAGAGCTCTGAGTCACGAGGTCCTTTTAAGTATAAAAATTCAAATATCAAAAGATCCGATGACCCACTCGTAAGTTATAAATACCTCATTTTTTTCTGATTTTTCCACTTCCTTTAGCCCCCGGATGGTCAAATGGGGGAAACTTGCTTTCAAATATCTAAATAGATTGTATTAAGTCATTTCTTCTGTAATTTGATTGTATATGATTCCTTGGTCTTATCATGCTCTTTTTCTTGTATGCTTATATTCATTGGTCTACTTTTGCAGTATTAGCAGAGTTTTTAACTAGTTTTCTTATTCATTTAAATTGTCAAAGGTGTTTTCTATAGGGTGTTGGCTTGTGAGATGTTTCAAACAGGCTAAATTGGCTACTTAGGTCTACTTTTGCAGTATTAGCAGAGTTTTTAACTAGTTTTCTTATTCATTTAAATTGTCAAAGGTGTTTTCTATAGGGTGTTGGCTTGTAAAATGTTTCAAACAGGCTAAATTGGATACTTAGGTCTACTTTTGCAGTATTAGCAGAGTTTTTAACTAGTTTTCTTATTCATTTAAATTGTCAAAGGTGTTTTCTATAGGGTGTTGGCTTGTGAGATGTTTCAAACAGGCTAAATTGGCTACTTAGGTCTACTTTTGCAGTATTAGCAGAGTTTTTAACTAGTTTTCTTATTCATTTAAATTGTCAAAGGTGTTTTCTATAGGGTGTTGGCTTGTGAGATGTTTCAAACAGGCTAAATTGGATACTTAAGTCTACTTTTGCAGTATTAGCAGAGTTTTTAACTAGTTTTCTTATTCATTTAAATTGTCAAAGGTGTTTTCTATAGGGTGTTGGCTTGTGAGATGTTTCAAACAGGCTAAATTGGCTACTTAGGTCTACTTTTGCAGTATTAGCAGAGTTTTTAACTAGTTTTCTTATTCATTTAAATTGTCCAAGGTGTTTTCTATAGGGTGTTGGCTTGTGAGATGTTTCAAACAGGCTAAATTGGATACTTAGGTCTACTTTTGCAGTATTAGCAGAGTTTTTAACTAGTTTTCTTATTCATTTAAATTGTCAAAGGTGTTTTTCTATAGGGTGTCGGCTTGTGAGATGCTTCAAACAGGCTAAATTGGCTACTTAGGTCTACTTTTGCAGTATTAGCAGAGTTTTTAACTAGTTTTCTTATTCATTTAAATTGTCAAAGGTGTTTTCTATAGGGTGTTGGCTTGTGAGATGTTTCAAACAGGCTAAATTGGATACTTAGGTCTACTTTTGCAGTATTAGCAGAGTTTTTAACTAGTTTTCTTATTCATTTAAATTGTCAAAGGTGTTTTCTATAGGGTGTTGGCTTGTGAGATGTTTCAAACAGGCTAAATTGGATACTTAGGTCTACTTTTGCAGTATTAGCAGAGTTTTTAACTAGTTTTCTTATTCATTTAAATTGTCAAAGGTGTTTTCTATAGGGTGTTGGCTTGTGAGATGTTTCAAACAGGCTAAATTGGCTACTTAGGTCTACTTTTGCAGTATTAGCAGAGTTTTTAACTAGTTTTCTTATTCATTTAAATTGTCAAAGGTGTTTTTCTATAGGGTGTTGGCTTGTGAGATGTTTCAAACAGGCTAAATTGGATACTTAGGTCTACTTTTGCAGTATTAGCAGAGTTTTTAACTAGTTTTCTTATTCATTTAAATTGTCAAAGGTGTTTTTCTATAGGGTGTCGGCTTGTGAGATGCTTCAAACAAGCTAAATTGGCTACTTAGGTCTACTTTTGCAGTATTAGCAGAGTTTTTAACTAGTTTTCTTATTCATTTAAATTGTCAAAGGTGTTTTCTATAGGGTGTTGGCTTGTGAGATGTTTCAAACAGGCTAAATTGGATACTTAGGTCTACTTTTGCAGTATTAGCAGAGTTTTTAACTAGTTTTCTTATTCATTTAAATTGTCAAAGGTGTTTTCTATAGGGTGTTGGCTTGTGAGATGTTTCAAACAGGCTAAATTGGATACTTAGGTCTACTTTTGCAGTATTAGCAGAGTTTTTAACTAGTTTTCTTATTCATTTAAATTGTCAAAGGTGTTTTTCTATAGGGTGTCGGCCTGTGAGATGCTTCAAACAGGCTAAATTGGCTACTTAGGTCTACTTTTGCAGTATTAGCAGAGTTTTTAACTAGTTTTCTTATTCATTTAAATTGTCAAAGGTGTTTTCTATAGGGTGTTGGCTTGTGAGATGTTTCAAACAGGCTAAATTGGATACTTAGGTCTACTTTTGCAGTATTAGCAGAGTCTCTAATAAGTTTTCTTCTTCATTTAAATTCTCAAAGGTGTTTTCTATAGGGTGTTGGCTTGTGAGATGTTTCAAACAGGCTAAATTGGCTACTTAGGTCTACTTTTGCAGTATTAGCAGAGTTTTTAACTAGTTTTCTTATTCATTTAAATTGTCAAAGGTGTTTTCTATAGGGTGTTGGCTTGTGAGATGTTTCAAACAGGCTAAATTGGATACTTAGGTCTACTTTTGCAGTATTAGCAGAGTTTTTAACTAGTTTTCTTATTCATTTAAATTGTCAAAGGTGTTTTCTATAGGGTGTTGGCTTGTGAGATGTTTCAAACAGGCTAAATTGGCTACTTAGGTCTACTTTTGCAGTATTAGCAGAGTTTTTAACTAGTTTTCTTATTCATTTAAATTGTCCAAGGTGTTTTCTATAGGGTGTTGGCTTGTGAGATGTTTCAAACAGGCTAAATTGGATACTTAGGTCTACTTTTGCAGTATTAGCAGAGTTTTTAACTAGTTTTCTTATTCATTTAAATTGTCAAAGGTGTTTTTCTATAGGGTGTCGGCTTGTGAGATGCTTCAAACAGGCTAAATTGGCTACTTAGGTCTACTTTTGCAGTATTAGCAGAGTTTTTAACTAGTTTTCTTATTCATTTAAATTGTCAAAGGTGTTTTCTATAGGGTGTTGGCTTGTGAGATGTTTCAAACAGGCTAAATTGGATACTTAGGTCTACTTTTGCAGTATTAGCAGAGTTTTTAACTAGTTTTCTTATTCATTTAAATTGTCAAAGGTGTTTTCTATAGGGTGTTGGCTTGTGAGATGTTTCAAACAGGCTAAATTGGATACTTAGGTCTACTTTTGCAGTATTAGCAGAGTTTTTAACTAGTTTTCTTATTCATTTAAATTGTCAAAGGTGTTTTCTATAGGGTGTTGGCTTGTGAGATGTTTCAAACAGGCTAAATTGGCTACTTAGGTCTACTTTTGCAGTATTAGCAGAGTTTTTAACTAGTTTTCTTATTCATTTAAATTGTCCAAGGTGTTTTCTATAGGGTGTTGGCTTGTGAGATGTTTCAAACAGGCTAAATTGGATACTTAGGTCTACTTTTGCAGTATTAGCAGAGTTTTTAACTAGTTTTCTTATTCATTTAAATTGTCAAAGGTGTTTTTCTATAGGGTGTCGGCTTGTGAGATGCTTCAAACAGGCTAAATTGGCTACTTAGGTCTACTTTTGCAGTATTAGCAGAGTTTTTAACTAGTTTTCTTATTCATTTAAATTGTCAAAGGTGTTTTCTATAGGGTGTTGGCTTGTGAGATGTTTCAAACAGGCTAAATTGGATACTTAGGTCTACTTTTGCAGTATTAGCAGAGTTTTTAACTAGTTTTCTTATTCATTTAAATTGTCAAAGGTGTTTTCTATAGGGTGTTGGCTTGTGAGATGTTTCAAACAGGCTAAATTGGATACTTAGGTCTACTTTTGCAGTATTAGCAGAGTTTTTAACTAGTTTTCTTATTCATTTAAATTGTCAAAGGTGTTTTCTATAGGGTGTTGGCTTGTGAGATGTTTCAAACAGGCTAAATTGGCTACTTAGGTCTACTTTTGCAGTATTAGCAGAGTTTTTAACTAGTTTTCTTATTCATTTAAATTGTCAAAGGTGTTTTTCTATAGGGTGTTGGCTTGTGAGATGTTTCAAACAGGCTAAATTGGATACTTAGGTCTACTTTTGCAGTATTAGCAGAGTTTTTAACTAGTTTTCTTATTCATTTAAATTGTCAAAGGTGTTTTTCTATAGGGTGTCGGCTTGTGAGATGCTTCAAACAAGCTAAATTGGCTACTTAGGTCTACTTTTGCAGTATTAGCAGAGTTTTTAACTAGTTTTCTTATTCATTTAAATTGTCAAAGGTGTTTTCTATAGGGTGTTGGCTTGTGAGATGTTTCAAACAGGCTAAATTGGATACTTAGGTCTACTTTTGCAGTATTAGCAGAGTTTTTAACTAGTTTTCTTATTCATTTAAATTGTCAAAGGTGTTTTCTATAGGGTGTTGGCTTGTGAGATGTTTCAAACAGGCTAAATTGGATACTTAGGTCTACTTTTGCAGTATTAGCAGAGTTTTTAACTAGTTTTCTTATTCATTTAAATTGTCAAAGGTGTTTTTCTATAGGGTGTCGGCCTGTGAGATGCTTCAAACAGGCTAAATTGGCTACTTAGGTCTACTTTTGCAGTATTAGCAGAGTTTTTAACTAGTTTTCTTATTCATTTAAATTGTCAAAGGTGTTTTCTATAGGGTGTTGGCTTGTGAGATGTTTCAAACAGGCTAAATTGGATACTTAGGTCTACTTTTGCAGTATTAGCAGAGTCTCTAATAAGTTTTCTTCTTCATTTAAATTCTCAAAGGTGTTTTCTATAGGGTGTTGGCTTGTGAGATGTTTCAAACAGGCTAAATTGGCTACTTAGGTCTACTTTTGCAGTATTAGCAGAGTTTTTAACTAGTTTTCTTATTCATTTAAATTGTCAAAGGTGTTTTCTATAGGGTGTTGGCTTGTGAGATGTTTCAAACAGGCTAAATTGGATACTTAGGTCTACTTTTGCAGTATTAGCAGAGTTTTTAACTAGTTTTCTTATTCATTTAAATTGTCAAAGGTGTTTTCTATAGGGTGTTGGCTTGTGAGATGTTTCAAACAGGCTAAATTGGCTACTTAGGTCTACTTTTGCAGTATTAGCAGAGTTTTTAACTAGTTTTCTTATTCATTTAAATTGTCCAAGGTGTTTTCTATAGGGTGTTGGCTTGTGAGATGTTTCAAACAGGCTAAATTGGATACTTAGGTCTACTTTTGCAGTATTAGCAGAGTTTTTAACTAGTTTTCTTATTCATTTAAATTGTCAAAGGTGTTTTTCTATAGGGTGTCGGCTTGTGAGATGCTTCAAACAGGCTAAATTGGCTACTTAGGTCTACTTTTGCAGTATTAGCAGAGTTTTTAACTAGTTTTCTTATTCATTTAAATTGTCAAAGGTGTTTTCTATAGGGTGTTGGCTTGTGAGATGTTTCAAACAGGCTAAATTGGATACTTAGGTCTACTTTTGCAGTATTAGCAGAGTTTTTAACTAGTTTTCTTATTCATTTAAATTGTCAAAGGTGTTTTCTATAGGGTGTTGGCTTGTGAGATGTTTCAAACAGGCTAAATTGGATACTTAGGTCTACTTTTGCAGTATTAGCAGAGTTTTTAACTAGTTTTCTTATTCATTTAAATTGTCAAAGGTGTTTTCTATAGGGTGTTGGCTTGTGAGATGTTTCAAACAGGCTAAATTGGCTACTTAGGTCTACTTTTGCAGTATTAGCAGAGTTTTTAACTAGTTTTCTTATTCATTTAAATTGTCAAAGGTGTTTTTCTATAGGGTGTTGGCTTGTGAGATGTTTCAAACAGGCTAAATTGGATACTTAGGTCTACTTTTGCAGTATTAGCAGAGTTTTTAACTAGTTTTCTTATTCATTTAAATTGTCAAAGGTGTTTTTCTATAGGGTGTCGGCTTGTGAGATGCTTCAAACAAGCTAAATTGGCTACTTAGGTCTACTTTTGCAGTATTAGCAGAGTTTTTAACTAGTTTTCTTATTCATTTAAATTGTCAAAGGTGTTTTCTATAGGGTGTTGGCTTGTGAGATGTTTCAAACAGGCTAAATTGGATACTTAGGTCTACTTTTGCAGTATTAGCAGAGTTTTTAACTAGTTTTCTTATTCATTTAAATTGTCAAAGGTGTTTTCTATAGGGTGTTGGCTTGTGAGATGTTTCAAACAGGCTAAATTGGATACTTAGGTCTACTTTTGCAGTATTAGCAGAGTTTTTAACTAGTTTTCTTATTCATTTAAATTGTCAAAGGTGTTTTTCTATAGGGTGTCGGCCTGTGAGATGCTTCAAACAGGCTAAATTGGCTACTTAGGTCTACTTTTGCAGTATTAGCAGAGTTTTTAACTAGTTTTCTTATTCATTTAAATTGTCAAAGGTGTTTTCTATAGGGTGTTGGCTTGTGAGATGTTTCAAACAGGCTAAATTGGATACTTAGGTCTACTTTTGCAGTATTAGCAGAGTCTCTAATAAGTTTTCTTCTTCATTTAAATTCTCAAAGGTGTTTTCTATAGGGTGTTGGCTTGTGAGATGTTTCAAACAGGCTAAATTGGCTACTTAGGTCTACTTTTGCAGTATCAGCAGAATTTCTAATAAGTTTTCTTATTCATTTAAATTATCAAAGGTGTTTTTTATAAGGTGTTGGCTTGTGAGATGTTTCAGACAGGCTAAATTGGCTACTTAGGTCTACGTTTGTAGTACCAGCAGAATTTCTAATTCTGCACATACACTTCAAGTAAGAAAAATACTTATCTCTATAGTCAGAATTGCATCCATGAATCCAAAGTTATTGTGCATTTGCATCAGAAAGGAAATTAATATTCACCATATACAGACCTAGCCTATACCAATTCAGGGTATATATTTGCACGTTAGTGAGTATATGTGTATGTATGTGTATATGTGTGTATGTGTATGTGTGTATGTATATGTATGTATATGTATGTGTATATATATATATATATATATATATATATATATATATATATATATATATATATATATATATATATATATATGTATATATGTAAGCCCTATAGATAGGTAGAGTAGCTCCATAGGAGGCTTAGGCCAAGTAGGACCTTGTCCCAGTGGGGCCCATAATAGAAACTGGGACACCCTCCCCTGGGGGTCATAATTTCAGGTGGAGGAGGAAGAAGGCCCCTCAAATGTACACTCAGCAGGGCCAACTGCCGTGTTCACGCGTCAGATGAGATACAAACCTTCTCCCAGTAATGGGTTAAATTGCATGGTGAAGCAGAACACCATCGTGGGAGGATCCTCTATAGGAGGACAACTGCGGCAGGGCGTAAGATCCAGATTTATGGACAACGGCCTCTGTAAAGGGCTGCCTCGACCCTTTCGGGGTACCTGCAAGACTGGGAAACTTGCGGTCAATTTTTCCCACTTGAGGAGTGGCGCCCCTCGAGGAAATTATAGCCTAGTAAACAACACAGCACTCGTACGGGATTCTGATTATTGGATAATTTTCTGGGCTTGGTTTGTTTTGATGGGCGTTTTCGGGCTGAAAAACCTCTTCCTAGCTAATTTATCTACTATGGGCTGCCTCCCCGTAGTAGCATAATATTTGTAGGCATGAATATATAATGAGTCGGAGGTAATAGGCTTGGGACTGTCTGTGCAGGATTTCGACTCTTGTTGATAGAAGAGCATCGCCAAGTGCTGAAAACCATGTTGTGACCAAGATGGGCCCAGGATTGCACAAAGCCTCCAACTTACTGGAGGTCCCAGGGACTTCTTGCTGTCCGGTTCTAAGCCGGCTTAAGCGCTTCGGTGTAGACTTGAGAAGATATGTTGGTCCCCATCCTGCACTGGTATCCGGGATCACTGCTTTTCTTGAGGCCAAAATAATTTCAAAGATTTAAAGAACATGAAAATTGGAACTTGGAATGTTACGACGTTAAAAAATGACTATCGCATCGACATTTTGACTGACGAATTCAGACGGTTTGAACTGGATTTATTAGGAGTTTCAGAAACTCATATCCCAGGGGTAGGAAGCATGAAATTAGGTGACATAGAATTTGTTTACTCAGGAAGGAAGGATGGGGTACATAGACAGGGAGTAGGGCTCATGATGAATAAGGAAGCTGCTAAGTCTTGTTTAGGCTGGGAAGGTATTAATAATAGAATACTAATTGCTCATTTTATGACTAAAAAGTTTAGGGTATCAGTTATAGTAGTATATGCCCCCATTGAACCAACTGATGGAGATACTAGTGACTCAGATGAATTTTACTTACAGTTACAGGAGCAAATAGACAGGGTACCAGGTAGAAATATGGTGTTTTTGCTAGGAGATTTTAATGCCCAGGTTGGTAGAAATAGGGATAGATGGTATCCTAGCCTAGGTAATTTTGGTGTAGGAAAAGAAAACAGTAATGGCTATAGGCTTTTGCAATTTTGTAGGTATAACAACCTAGTTATAACCAATACGGTGTTTGGTCACAAAATGGCCCATAAGTTGACATGGTATTCACGTGATGGTAAGACAGCAAACCTTATTGATTATGTTATTGTAAACAGAAGACTAGCAGGATCAATACAAAATACTAGGGTGTATAGGAGTGCCGTTATTGATGTTAAAAGTAAAGATCACCATCTGGTAGTGTCTAAGGTTAATTTAAAGCTGAAATTTCGGAAGAGTAACTCCCTCCCGGGAAGTTATGATGTTGGTAGACTTCAGGATGAAAATTTGAGAAAAAAATTCCAGGAACAGTTGAGTACTAAACTTGAGGGTTTAAAATTTGACAATGTGGAAGATGGATGGAATAATTTCAGAAAAACAATTTGTGAAGTTGCTGATGGTGTCCTAGGGAAGAGTGCTAAGACAGCAACTAGGAATATAAGTGAAAAAGCTTTAGGTTTAATAGAGAGTAGAAGGGGTTTGTATAAGAATTATCTGAGCGATAGGTCGTATGAAAACAAAAGGAATGTAAAGAAAGTGGAGAAAGCATTAAAATATGAACTAAGGAGATGTGAAATGGAGGCGATGGATAAAATTGCTGAGGATCTGGAAGATGCGGCTAGACGGCATAATAGTAAAATATTATACTGGCATGTTAATAAATTGAAAGGGAGTAGCCGATCCGGACTAGTCCCAGTTAAAGATAGAAATGGGGTCACAATTAGTGATAAGGAAAAAGTTAAAGAAAGATGGGTGGAACATTTTGAGAATGTGCTAAACCGAGACACAGTTGCAGGAAAAGATATAGATAAAAATGAAAAAGTTTGTGATACCTTGGATGTGAAGGAAGATTTGTTTAGTGAGGAAGAATTAGCGACAGTACTAGAAGGATTAAAAAATAATAAGGCCCCAGGTGCTGATAGTATGATTAATGAGTTCCTTAAATATGGTGGCTCTGAGGTTAGGAATAAGCTACTGAAGATTATGAACATGATTTTTGAAAAAGGGGAAGTACCCAATGATTTTAGGAAAACCTTAATTAAACCACTGTATAAGAAAGGTGACAAGAGATAATGTCGGAATTATCGAGGCATTAGTCTGGTCTCTGTAGGTAGCAAATTACTGAGTAATATGATACTTTTTAGACTGAGACATGCTGTAGACAAAGTTTTAAGGGAAGAACAATGCGGTTTTAGAAAAGGTAGAGGATGTGTCGACCATGTTTTCACTCTTAGGTTAATATTTGAGAAGTCCCTTCGTTGTCAAACACCTTTGGTCCTTAGTTTTATCGATTATGAGCAAGCTTTCGATTCTATTGATAGAACAGCGTTAACAAAGGTCTTATCGTTATATGGTATACCAGAAAAATACATTAGAGTGATTTGCGCTATGTACGAGAATAATACTGCTGCGGTTAAGGTAGGAAATGAGGTTAGCAACTGGTTTTGTATCAAATCGGAGTTAAGCAGGGTTGTATTCTATCCCCCTTTATATGGATCATTTTGATGGACTTCGTCTTAAGGAGCACAGGAAAGGCAATTGGAGACCATGGAATCAAATGGGGAGGAAGAACGCTCCTGGACTTAGATTATGCTGATGATTTAAGCATATTAGATGAAAGTGTGAGCAAAATGAATGAATTTTTAGAGGTTTTACGAGTTCAGGGTGCTAAAATAGGCTTGAAAATTAATGTTAAGAAGACTAAGTCACTAAGGTTAGGAATAAGTGAAGATGAGCAGGTGACCTTAGGTAACGAAAAGATTGATCAGGTTGGGAGCTTCAGTTACCTTGGTAGTATTATTAGTAAAGATGGTGGGAGCAGTGAAGATGTTAAAAGTAGAATAGCTAAAGCTCAGGTTGTTTTTTCACAGTTAAAAAAAGTTTGGAAGAATAGAAAGATAAGCCTACAAACCAAGATTAGAATATTGGAAGCTACAGTGATGACAGTGGTCAAATATGGCTCTGAAGCATGGACACTCCGAAAAGCAGATGAAAATTTACTAGATGTTTTCCAGAGAAATTGCCTACGGATTGTTCTGGGTACCCGGCTGACTGACCGTATTTCAAACAGTAGGTTGTACGAAAAGTGTGGTTCAATCCCGCTTTCTGGGGCTATAATGAAAGAAAGGTTGAGATGGCTAGGCCACGTTCTACGGATGAAGGATGACAGATTACCGAAGATTGTCCTTTTTGGCCAACCGTCTGGGGCTACACGGAAAGCAGGTCGTCCTTGTCTGGGTTGGGAGGATGTCATAAATAAGGATTTAAAGGAAATGGGAACTTCCTGGGAGGGTGTAAAGAGGGAGGCTTTAAATAGATTAGGTTGGAGGAGGAGCGTGCGTAGCTGTGTTGGCCTCAGGCGGCTTGGTGCTGCAGTGAGTTATTAGTAGTAGTAGTAGTAGTAGTAGTATTTCTGCAGCTCCCTGACATGCCTACCAATTTTCATCGTCCTAGCACGTCCAGAAGCACCAAACTAGCCAAATCACTGAACCCCACCCCCTAACTCCCCCAAAGAGAGCAGATCCAGTACGGTTACAAAAATCACGTATCTACAACATTTGCTTGTTCTACCCACCAGGTTTCATCCCGATTCCTCCACTACAAGCGTTTTCCAAGATTTCCAGTTTCCCCCTCCAACCCCCCCCCCCCCCCCCCCCAACGTCAACAGCTCTGGTCGGTATTTGAAATAAGAGCTCTGAGACACGATTTCCTTCTAAATATCAAATTTCATTAAGATCCGATCACCCGTTCTTAAGTTAAAAATACCTCAATTTTTCTAATTTTTCCAAATTAACACCCAATCATGCATCTATAACTTGTGCTTATTCTTCCCATCAAGTTTTATCCCGACCTCTCCACTCTAAGCGTTTTCCAAGATTTCTGTCTCCCCCTCCAATTCCCTATGTCCCCGGATCCGATTCGAATTAAAAATGGAGCATCTGAGACATAAGATCCTTCTATATATCAAGTTTCATTAAGATCCGATCACCCATTCGTAAGATAAAGATACCTCAATTTTCACAATTTCTAACAATTCCGGTTTCCCCCTCCAACTCCCCCAATGTCACCGGATCCGGTTGGGATTTAAAACGAAAGCTCTAAAGAACAAGATCCGTCTAAATATCAAATTTCATTAAGACCTGATCACCCGTTCGTAAGTTACAAATACCTCATTTTTTTTCTAATTTTTCCAAATTATTCCCCCCCCCCCCCCAACTCCATCAAAGAGAGCAGATCCGGTCCGGTTATGTCAGTCACGTATCTTGGACTTGTTTTTATTCTTCCCACCAAGTTTCATCCTGATCTCTCCGCTTTATGTGTTTTCCAAGTTTTCTACCCCAGCCCCCCCCCCCCAATGACGCTGGATCTGGTCGATATTCTTCCAAACATCAACTTTCATTAAGATCTGATCAACCGTTGGTAAGTTAAAAATATTTTATTTTTTTCTATTTTCCGAATTAACGGGCCCTCCACTCTCCCCCCCCCCAGATGGTCAAATCGGGGAAAACGACTATTTCTAATTTAATCTGGTCCGGTCCCTGATACGCCTGCTAAATTTCATCGTCCTAGCTTACCTGGAAGTGCCTAAAGTAGCAAAACCGGGACCGACAGAATGTGTGATTGCTATATGTCACTTGGTTAATACCAAGTGCCATAAAAAAAAAAACACAAAAAAAAAAAATAGGAAAACGCGAAGATTCAAGATTTGGAGAAGTGGGACTTAACAAAATGCACCCTCCTTAAATTTTGAATATAGGGTATTATTTAAATTATATGAATACAATATTTCACTGCATTTTGTGATGTAATATAAATAGTGATTATCTCTGACCTAATTTGGCAGTTTAAAGCAAGTATCTTCGTTTCTTTAATCAAATTCCAAGAAAAATCGTTAGCAACGATTTTACTTTTTTTATGGCACTTGGTATCTACCAAGTGCCTTAATGAAATTTTGGATCTTAATGAAATTTGATACTTAGAAGGATATCGTGTCTCAGAGCTCTTATTTTAAATCCCGACCGGATCCGGTGACATTGGGGGGAGATGGGTGGGAACCTAAAATCTTGGAAAACGCTTACAGTGGAGGGATCGGGATTAAACTTGACGGGAAAATAAGCAGAAGTCCTAGATACGGGATTGACATAACCTTAACGGATCCGCTTGGGGGAGTTGGTGGGGGTTAATTCTGAAAAATTAGAAAAAATGACGTATTTTTAACTTACGAAGGAGTGATCGGATCTTCATGAAGCTTCATATTTAGAAGGACCTCGTAACTCAGATCTCTTTTTTTGAATCCCAACTGGATCCAGCGTCATTGGGGGAGGGCAGTTGAGTTGGGGGGGGGGGGAAATCTTAGAGAATACTTAAAGCGGAGAGACCTGGATGAAACTGGATGGGAAGAATGAAAACCTGTCTAAGATACGTGACTGACATAACCGGACCGGATCTGCTCTCTTTGGTGGAGTTGGGGGGGGGAGGTAATTTGGAAAAATGAGGTATTTGTAACTTACGAAAGGGTGACCAGATCTTAATGAAATTTGATATTTAGAAGGATCTTGTGCTTTAAAGAACTAATTTTAAATTCCGACCAGATCCTGTGACATTGGGGGGAGTTGGAGGGGGAAACCGGAATTCTTGGAAAACGTGAAAATGGGGGTATTT